>NW_006921711.1:7147328-7151795 GCF_000298275.1 Orycteropus afer afer | reverse complement strand
GTCTGAGCACACAGACTGTGATGGAGTTCCTGTGGGCCCAGAAGGTAGGTGGGAGTGGGGATGGCCACACCTCCATTCACCAAGCAGGTATAGGGTGTAGTAACAAGAAGAATGTCATACGTTTTCAGTCTTGCAGGCAGGCCCCGAGTGTCCTTGGGGTTGCTGGAAAGCAGAACTTGTTCTTAAACCCTGGAAATCTGTGAGAGCGCTGTCTCTTTAAATATCCAAAATAGTCAAGCCGCTTTTTAAATCTACAGAATGGCGGCACCCTCCGGATCGGCAAAAGTCCACAGCTCAGCCCACCTTTCTCTTCACCTTCTCGGTTTGTTCCCCAGCCACCGTGCACAGTCCGTGCAGTCCCTGGCTAGCAGGGTGATTTTTAGGTTAATTCTTAGGGTCTGCCACCACTCAGGAATCTCCAAGCCGTCTGTACTGTCTGGGTTGCTCAGGTTGCTGCCAGACCGCAGCTCCGCATGTCTCCTTTATTGGTATTTTCATGCAAATTCTTCTGCTAGTTGGGGTTTAGTCCACTTTTGTATCCTTCCCTTCAAGGATCAGGTGTCCAAGATTATCTTCTGTGTCTGTGTTAATTGGTTTCCCTTTTCTTTGTTGAAGAGGGTCTGTGCAGTCCTTCTGCCTAGTCGGCCATCTTGACGGAACTCCTCTTTTAACTCTTTAGACATGGTTTCCTTTTGTTCTTTAAAAATATTTAAAATAGTCTTTGTGTAGTAAATCTTTGTCTAGTAAGTTCAATATCTGAGATTCCTCAGGCACAGTTTCTATTGATTGCTTCTTTTCCTTGTGTATGGGCTATATTTGTTTGTTTGCTTGTCTTGGCATTTTTTTTATTAGACACTAAAGAATTAAATTTAGTGAGATTTTGAGTAATGTGGCAACTCTGAAAATCAGATTTTCTCCCTCCACAGGGTTTTTTGTTGTAGTTATCATTGTTTAATGTTTAATGAGTTTTAAAAAATAATTCTATGTTCTGTAAAGTCTACGTTCTTTGTCTTCTGTGGCCAAGAAGTCTGCTTGGTTAACTTAGCAGTCATCTAATGATGGTATAGAGATTTTCTTAAACACCTGTGTATTAGTTTCCCTAGGCTGCTGTAACAAGTTACCACAAACTGGATAGCATAAAACAACAAAAATTTATTCTCTTACTGTTTTGGAGGCTAAGTATTTCTCTATGTCTTCACATGGCCTTCTTGTAAGGACAGATGTTATTGGATTTAGGGCCCACTCTATCTGGTGGCATAGTGGCTAAGACACTTGCCTGCTAACCAGATGGCTGGCGGTTCAAACCCACCAGCCACTCCTCGGAAGGAAGGTTGGGCAATCCTACTTCCGTAGTGATACTGCCTCGGAAACCCAAGGAGGGGTCGCTATGAGTCGGGGCCGACTCGACGGCACATAACAACAACAACAACAATCCTGTATAAACTCATTTTAACGAATTACATTTGCAGAGATCATATGAAGACTTTATTTCCATATAAGGTCACATTCATTTGTAGTGGAGCTTAGGGCTTAAATTAATCTTTTTTGGGGGACATCACCAAACCCACAGTAATCTGGAACCAAACAGATCTCCCAGTCTTTGCTAAGAGGCTCTGTTGCATGCTGGGTTTCACTTTCAACACTTAGCCAAGTAGGTTACAACTCCACCTTAGCCTTCACTTCCTGCTGGTGCATAACCAGAAGTGAGAGCTTAGGGCTTCTCAGGTCTTTCTTGAGTATGTTTACATTACTGGGCATGCACATGACCTTGTAGATTCCCAGGAGTATGTTGGAACTTAAAAAAAAAAAATTCTCTCTGGATAAAAGCTTTTCCTTTTATGCTTTTGGTTTAGCCTATTTTTAAAGGGATATCATTGCTGATGTCAGATGGATCTTGGCTGAAAGCAAAGAATACCAGAAAGATATTTACTTGTGTCTTATTAACTATGCATAGGTAATCAACTGTATGAATTATAACAAATTATGGATAACATTGAGAAAAATGGGGATTCCAGAACATGTGCTCATGTGAAACCTGTACATAGACCAAAAGGCAGTTGTTTGAACAGAACCAGGGGATATATGTGTGTTTTGATTACCTAGTGCCACTCTGACAGGAATATACCACAAATGGGATGCCTTGAATAAACAGGAGTTTATTCTCTTACAATTTTGGAGGTAGAAATACAAGTTCAAAGTGCCAGGCTCTAGGGACTGGGTGAAAGCCCCTTGACCTTGGGCTTCAGCTCTGCCTCTTGCTCCTGGCCCACTGAAACTAGAGGCAGCTCTTCACTCAGGCAACTGCTGGCTGCTGAGGCTGACAAACCCAAGGTCGACAAGTGAAAAGGCATAGTCCCAATATTACCAAACCACATGGCAGGCCATTGATTCAAGTCCATTAAAAGTCCCAAGATAGGCAGAGCATGGCAGGCTGCTGAATGAAGACTTGGCTGCATGGAGAGTTCAAATGTGCCAAAAAGCTAGAGACCATTCCCAAAGCTGCTGCTTATATATGGGAAGCAGACCACATCCCTAAAGCAGCTACTCAGCTGCTCATGACAGATTCTGCCATGGAGTTAATTGCCAGTCTCTTCATGGAGAATAACTGCCACCAGCTGCCCAGCCACTCAAAACCAGGCACAGCCAAATTGACGTATAACCTTAACTACCACAGCATGGTTTAAATTCAGGAAAGAGTATGTCAGATTTGTTGTTGTTGTTGTTATGTGCTGTTGAGTTGGACCCGACTCATAGCGACCCCTCCTTGGGTTTCTGAGGCAGTATCACTATGGAAGTAGATTGCCCAACCTTCCTTCCGAGGAGTGGCTGGTGGGTTTGAACCGCCAGCCTTCTGGTTAGCAGTCAAGTGCCTTAGGCACTACGCTACCAGAGCTCCCATGTCAGATTTAATATCCTTTAACTATTACTTCAATCTATATGCTGAGGAAATTATCTGAGATGCTGGACTATATGAAGAATTATGTGGTATCAGGATTGGAGGAAGATTCATTAACAACCTGTGATATGCAGATGACACAACTTTCCTTGCTGAAAGTGAAGAGGACTTGAAGCACTGACTGATCAAAGACTACAGCCTTTGGTATAGTTTAACAGTCAACATAAAGAAAATGAAAATTGGAGACTTCCGGTAAGATGGTGGAATAGGCAGACAAGCTACACAGACCCTCTTCAACAAAGAAAAACCAATTGACACAGATACAGACGATAATCCTGGAGCCCTGAGATTTGAAAGGAAGGATACAGAAGTGTATTAAACACCAACTAGTAGAAGAACTTGAATGAAAATAGTGACAAGAAGAAAATAAAAATCCTCATAACCGGACTACTATGCAACACCATGATAAATGGAAAAAAGATTGATGTTGTCAAGGATTTCATTTTAATGAATTCACAATCAACAGTCATAGAAGCAACAGTCAAGAAATCAAATGACATATTACATTGGATAAATCTGTTGCAAAAGATCTCTTTAATAAAAAGTGTTAAAAAGCAAAGATATCACTTTGAGGACTAAGGTATGCCTGACCTAAGCCATGGTATTTTCAATCACCTCATATGCATGTGAAAGCTGCACAATGGATAAGGAAGATTCAAGAAGAGTTGATACCTTTGAATTATGGTGTTGGTGAAGAATATACCACGGACTGCCAGAATAATGAACAAATAGATCTGTCTTAGAAGAAGTACAGCCAGAATGCTCCCTGGAAGCAAGGATGGTGAGACTTCATGCCACATACTTTAGACAAGTTATCAGGAGGGACCAGTCCCTGGAGAAAGGAGATCATGCTTGGTAAAGCAGAGGGTCAACAAAAAAGAGGAAGAGCTTCAATAAAATAAATTGACATAGTGGCTACAACTCTGGCTCAAACATAGCAACAAATGTGAGGATGTTGCAGGACCAGGCAGTGCTTCCTTCTGGTGTACATAGAGTCACAGGAAACAATTTGATGACACCCAACAACAACAATTGTTGGACCCAAATGTTATCCACTGCTTCAGGTAGCTATAATACTAAACAATGTTTGTTTTAGACATGGTGAAAAAGTCTGTTCAAACAGAGAGAGGACAAATAAAGATAGGTTCTTCCAGGGAACAATCTGAGAAGTCAGATAATCACAGTTTTCTGGGAGGGGCTTGGAAGGAGCTCCAATCCAATGTTCTTCCTCCAGTGGCTGCAGGATACTGGTTTTCACTGTGATTGTGGACTGTTAGTTTCAAGGCTATCATGCAGCTGGGAAGGGGAAGATGGGAATAGGGTAAAACACCAAAGCTCTCACTGTTCTTACTGAGATTCAGCTGCTTTTCTTGAATAAATGCTTCCTGGATTGCTGCCAGCCTTCAGTTAACTTGTTGTTGTTGTTGTTGTTATGTGCCATCGAGTTGGACCCGACTCATAGCGACCCCTCCTTGGGTTTCCAAGGCAGTATCACTACGGAAGTAGATTGC
>NW_006921711.1:7139990-7147018 GCF_000298275.1 Orycteropus afer afer | reverse complement strand
TGACCAAAATAGGTGAGACGAAGTCTGGCCATTCTTGCTTCCAAGGAGCATTCTGGCTGCACTTCCTCCAGGACAGATCTGTTAGTTCTTTTAGCAGTCCGTGGTACTTTCAGCATTCTCCACCAGCACCACAACTCAAAAGCATCAATTCTTCTTCGGTCTTCCTTATTCACGGTTAACTTATACGGTCTGAATAAGTGATTCTGAATAATTGATTCTAACAATGTTTTCCCAGTGTTATAAATGAAAGTGCTTTACTGCTTTGATTTCAAAAAAGTGAAAAGAGTAGTCTCATGGAAAATGTTCCAAGACAAAGAAAAACAGCCCAGGGCTGTGATTCAGGTCTGTTCTGAACATGCATTCCAAGAGCAGCCTTGTGGGTTTGGTTGAGATCCACAAACTTGTAAGCAGCGAAGAGCAAAGCCCTTTGGTCCTAACAGTAGGAGACATTGACAGGCAGTGTATATTAAAGAAATAATTCTTGCTAGAAGAACACATCTCAAATTTTCTTGAGACAAATGTACTAATCTTTAGGCCAGTAGAATGTGCCATTCAGCCTTTTATCTGAAAATGCATTTGACTGACTTTATCATTCAGTTTAATTGTTCTAGAAATTGACATCATAGTCACAGAACTATTAAGAACTCTGCGAACTGGAATAAACTTTATAAATCATCTGCTCTGTTTTGATAATGACCATGATCATGATTCTTTGAGTGTTCTGGTGCTAGGCACACTGCTCCCTGACTGACATTTTATCCTCTCAACAACCTGGCAAAGCAGTATTTATCATTTCTATTTTGTAAGTTAGGAAACTGAAATTAATTGTCAAAAGTTACACAACTATTAAGAGATGGAGCCAGGACTTAGACGCAGTCAATGGTGACAAACCCTGAGCTCTAAGCTGTCCTGCCTAGTGAGGGAGAATGATCAAGTAACTTGCCTTAGATCTTGCCTAAGACTAAGTGACTTGCCTAAGAGTAGGGAGCTGATCTGGGCCAAAATCAAGTTGTAGACATTGTCCTGTCTCTAGAGTCACAACTCGCCACTGATCATTGAGGCTTGGTCCTGAGGCCAAGTTTACCTGCTTGACCACCTGTGCAGGAGATGCTCCTCGGTCCCTTCTGAGAGATCCACCTGCCAGCTTGCCCATTAGACCCTGATGGTCTAGCAGCCTTACAATGGATGGATGCAGCTTGAGCTCAAGCTGGGAGCCTTGCTACACTAACTTTACCTAACTAGCCATATTTTTCCCTGGGATACCCTTCTTCTTGTTGTTATGTGCCATCGAGTCGGACCCAACTCATAGCAAGACCCCTCCTTGGGTTTCTGAGGCGATATCACTACGAAAGTAGATTGCCCAACCTTCCTTTTGAGGAATGGCTGGTGGGTTTGAACCGCCAGCCTGAACTTCTAGTCATTTCTCAGCAAAGCCTCTTTGTAAAAAGCTGGACCCACTGGAATTGAAACCACTTCTATGGCTTCCAGTCAAACAAAAGACAGGCATATGAGCTGAACATTTACATTAGGTAGATATACTCCTTGGAGAAATCAATCATGGGAGAATAGAAGGGCTGTGTATGCACAGGGAGACAGTTTGTGGGGCAGGAGTGCATGAGAGGGAAGGACATAGGGAAAAGGTGGCTATGAGGAAGAAGAGGGAGGAGAGTGTTGCATTGTGGGAGATTACAGTCAATGTCATGAGACAAAGTGTATGTGAACTGCTATATGGAAGATGAATTCGCTCTATAAACTCTCACCCAAATCACAAAAAAAAAAAAAAAAAAAAAAAAACCAACCCAACTGGATCCAGTTGAGTGCAGCTGATTTCAATAGAAGTTTATTAACTCCATTCCACAAATCTTTTTTGGATGGCTGTATGTGTGAAGTCCTATGCCAAGGAGGCATTGTTAAGGATAAAAGACAGTGCTCTCTCTGCCCTTCAGGAGCTGGAGCTTGGTTAGTTGTGACATTCTGAAGTCAAAAACTCAATCAGTATGTACACACACAAACACATACTAAATGAGAGTCTATGATTCATAATGCCTGTGTTTGATCAGTGTGTTATCAAATGACTTAGAATGCACAAGTTGAAACATAGCACCCAAAATTATACACTGATGACTCAAGTTTAATATCTGTTAATAGAAGCATGTGTACTGTCTTCCTTCCAACAGCCATCTCCAAAATTTCCCAATACATTCACTTGGTAAGCTTCCCAGCAATTGCCCAACTCCAGGTAGAAGAAAGAGATAAGGCCAGGGGTGAAGAGAAGGATTGGATGAAGAAAGGAACACACATGCCCATCCCTTCAGAGCCAATATCCTAAGCAAAGATCAAAGAAACAAAAGTATTAGTTGTCCTCTGAGTTTTTGGATCCAGGGGTCTTTACACCAGGCATATTTGAGGAACCCAGGACAGGAAATGGGTGTTGCATCTTCCCCCATTACTGCAGCAATGCCTGGAAACTCCACTGGTAAGGATTTGATTATGAGAGCCCCCTGGCTGAGATATCTGTCATTCTTGATTTCACTGTTGAAAATTTTTGGTGTGGAGGAAGGGGGACAGGTTTTGTCCTTCCATATGGTCTCTTTTTAATGCAGAAGCAAAAAAAGGAGAAATACATTGATCAAATTCATACTCAGGAATTAGTGACTTACTAGATTCTCCTCCTTCCCCCACCATGCTCTCAGAAATACAGATGAGGCGATAAAAATTAGAGCACTTGAGAAAAAGGAAGGGGACTGAAAACAGGGAGAAATGTGAGAAAGGGTCCCAACTGTGGACATTTATATTATGACTGTGATGTGTACCATCACTTTTAGACATGAAAAACCAAACTCACTGCTGTTGAGTCAAATCCCACTCATAGCGACCCCTCCGTGGGTTTCCAAGGCGTATCTCTACAGAAGTAGACTGCACAATCTTCCTTCCGAGGTGTGGCTAGTGAGTTTGAACCACCAGCCTTCTGGTTAGCAGGCTCAAGTTAAGCCCAGAAAAGAATCTACAAAAGAAAGAAATTAAAATTTACTAAGAGTTGCTATGTTGGAACTTTTCATAGAAGTTTTCCTTGTAAAATATCTCAATCTGTTGATTCTTGTGAGAGGATCCAATTTTGACATAAATGTGAAAGAGAAAATGTGCACAAATGAATATCAAGTAGATAGACTTTCTCTTTATATGGGATCAACTGATACTGTACAATTTGTATTCCTTCCTTTATGTAATTATGATCACAATAATTATTTGCATTTGAAATGTATATTCTTCTATTATAATAGCGATGCATGGTTTCGTATTCAATATGGTAAATTGGCTGTATACATCTATCTCCTCTTGCTCTGAAATCCCAATAAAATGATAGCAAAAGAATAAATTATTCTACATAGTTAAATAGAAAAAATGGAAACATTGGCAGACAAGAGACTTCAACAATTTTTGGAATATTGAAAGTGCTGCAAGTGATAAATGACCTAGCAGTGTGGAGCAAGCTGGACTGAAAATCAGGCACAGGGAGTGCAGAAGCGGTGGGAGTCCATTTGCCCCTTTGATGCCCAGGGAGGTGTGACAGTTGGAGGGATGGTAGGGTAAGGCATAGGGCTCAAAATCAGGGATTAATTGAAATGGTGCAGGTTGATTGGATCCGGAGGACCTCCCTCTATCATGTGAAATGTAGGCAGTTGGACATTTGCCCCTAAGGCAACAGCTTGGTGGCTTGTCATCTGGAGAAACTCAGTGAGCCTAGAGGAAAGAGTGCCACATCTTGACATTCAGGGATTCCAAGGAAGAAAACTGGCTCATCATTCAGTTGCCTGATCTAACTTATCTCCGCCTTATATCCAGAACTTCCACCAGGCAGGTAAGAAAAGCCTCTAACTTGAATCAGAGATGTAAGTAAACAGAAGGAAGGAAACAGGGAATAGAAACAAAAGCAGGTAAGTATACAAAAGGAATAATTATAGAACAAGAAAGTGATCTTGGAAATTAAATATATGTAACCTGTAAATTTAGTAGAAGAGCTGGAATTATTGGAAGAGAAAATAAAATTTTAAAAAATAAAGAAACAGAGATAGACAGTAAGATAAGATTCCAGTGTCTATTGAAAAGAAGTTTCAGAAAGATATGACAGAGAAAATTATCGAAAGAACAGATATTTCCCCAGAAAATGAAAAATTTATTCTTTATTTCCCCTGAAGAATAAGAGTCTCAAGATTAAACGGATTCACTGAAAACCCAGCATGAGTGAAGATGATTGACACCAAGGAACATTACCCTAAAACTTAAGAGCACTGCACATTCCAAATACACACACACACACACACATTTCCAGATATAAATAAAAAAATAATTCACAACTTTTGGATCAAGATTCAGAATGACACTGGATTTCTTTATAGCAATACTAGAGGCTAGAAGGGAATGGAGAAAATTATTTTCAACTTAGACGTCTATATTCAGCCAAACTATTAACTAGTTGTGAAGACAGAATAAAGATATTTTCAAACATGCAAAGACTCAGAAAAATTACTGCCCATCTTTTGAAAGATGCTACTGGTGATAAAATACAGCAAAATGAAGAAATTAGTCCAAAAATAAGTAGACATGGGATCTAGGAGAAAGTGGATCTAATCTGGAAAAGTAGTGAAGAGATGTCCCAGGTTGATCATGGTGTATCAGGCTAGGAAGAAACCAATGCACATTGAAATAACAGAGAACCCTAGGAGAAATGTCTCTAAGGAAAAGAGGACTCAAAAACTGCATAGCTAAATGTACAAGTGAAAAACAAGACACAAATTAACTCCAGCTAAAACAAAAGTCTATACAAGAAAAGAAGTCATATTACATTAACTTGGCTCCTCAAAGCATAATATTTATTTAGTAGAACCTTGTTCATGATTCAAAATAGTATTTTTAGTGGCTGAGAGAGGAGTGGGGATAGTGCAAGAAAGCTGTATCCTCATTTATTCCAATAGCAGTTAGTAGATAATTTCTAAAATATAAATCAAGAAATTGCAATATAAACATACTCTTTAGGAATAAGGAGATAACTACCAGAAGAACACTTACAAGTTAAAAATAGTTGTAGGGAATGAAATTGAAGAGGGGTGGTACCAGTGACTTCTGTATTTCATTAGAAGTCTTGGTACCAACTGATTTTTTAAATAATCTTTTTATGAAATTGAGTTTTAAAATGATATATCTGTCAATTTAATAAAATGTAAATGTTGTTTTATATATATATATATATATATATATATATATATAGTAAAAGTTAAATAAAAATATAGAAGATTTAGAAAATATAGCAAACTATATTTAAATATTTTTCACCACTCATACACAATCATGTTAATTTTCTCCCATTTTTCTCTATAGTTTTTAAAAGAATAGTTGCAGTCATAATACACTACAATTTCATATCTTTGTTTTACTTAAACCAAAACCAAACTCACTGCCATCAAGTTAATTCTGACTCATAGTGACTCTATAGGACAGAGTAGAACTGCCCCATTAGGGTTTCCAAGGCTGTAAATCTTTACAGAAGCAGACTGCCTCATCTTTCTCCTGAAGAGGAGCTGGTGGGTTCAAATCACCAACCTTTTGGTTGGCCAAATGCTTTAACCACAACATCACCAGAGCTCCTTTTTTTTTCACTTGGGATATGATAACCACTTTAGTGTTTTAGAAATTCTTTTTAAAAACTTTATTTTTACTGGGTATGGTAGTTGTTTGTCTAACTTGGCTGGGCCTGGTTTTGAGTGGCAGCTGAATGTAGTTATTCCCCATGATGAGAATGGTAACCAAATCCATGGTAGAATAGACTGGAGCAGCTGAGTAGCTGCCTTAGGAATACGGTCTGCTTCTAGTATATAAGGAGAAGCATTGAGGCAGGTCTCTGGAGCTTTTTGACATGCTTGGACCCTGCTTGTGGCTGAGTCTTCATTTCAGTGGCCTGCCATGCTGCCTACTTATCTTGGGACAGTTAATGGACTTGAATTAGTGGCCTGCCATGTTGTCTGAGAATTTTGGATCTGTACCATTTTGCTTGTTGACCTTGGATTTGTCAGCCTCAGCAGCCAGTAGCTGTCTGAGTTAACAGAAGCCTCTAGCTTCATTGGGCTGGGAGCAAGAGGAAAGCCAAAGGTCAAGGGGTCTTCACCCAGCCCCTAAAGCTGGCACACTGAACTTGGACTTCTAACCTCCCAAACTGTAAGAATAAAAAAAATTAAATTCACCTATTTGTGGTATTTTCTGTTATAGCAGTATTAGAGAACCAAAACACTGGGTAAATAATCAAGTTATTGTATCATAATTTATTTACCCATTCCTCCACTGATGATTAATCTTGTTTTCAAATAGTCCATATACAGGAGTCTTCGTTATTCAAGTATAATTTCACCTACAAAAAGACCTATTAAGGTGAACACATTTTAAATAGAATTGTAAAGTTAATCAATTAAGTTTAATTTACACTTTACCTTAAAAAACTAAAAATTATTAAAATATTTTATAATTATAACTATGTACTAATAATTCTTAGATTCAAAAAGTGATGGTGTTGGTTTTAATGTTTTCTCTGACAATGTTTTATGATAGCATAATGACATCCTTCACTTCATGTTTGACATTCTAGTGAAATCACAGGGAATAATGTTTATAAAAATAAAACTTGTGAAGGCTTCATCAGTTTCCTTAAGAGCATCTCTGAGTCTTTTGATGTTTTAAGTCATTCTTTCTGAAGTACCCATCATGTCACAACCCTTGTCCAGTTTCTCTTCTTTCCCGTTGACTAATCTAATTTTTTTTTCTCTTTTTTTTTTCCACATGGGGGGGATGACAACATTGAGATTCACATGGGGGAGTCACACAGGAGGAGCCACACAGGTGAGAGCCACATGGGGAGAGTCCCATAGGAGCCTCAAAGTGGCCTTTCCACCATCCTCCAAGCATTCTTTTCTTTCTTTTTTATTGTGATTTGGGTGAAAATTTACAGAGCAAATTCACTTTCCATACAGCAGTTCACATAC
>NW_006921711.1:7136082-7139890 GCF_000298275.1 Orycteropus afer afer | reverse complement strand
CACACTTCATTGTTAAAATTATGACATTAAACATGAAGTGATCCACTCTGAGAAGCATTTTATTTTATTTATTTAAATTGTGATTTGGGTGAAGATATACAGAGCAAATTCACTTTCCATACAGCAGTTCACATACACTTTGTCTCATGACATTGACCACAATTTACCACAATGCAACAGCTCTCCTCCCACTTCCTCCCGATAGTTACCTCCTCCCTGTGTCCACCCTCCATGCACTCCTGCCCTGAGCTGTCTCCCTGTGCATAAGCAGCCCTTCTTTCACCCATGTGACTTATCTAATTTTGCTACTCATTGGACAATCAAAAAGCTTTTCCTGTGATTTAAGCACTCCTCTATTACTTTTAGCAATTTCTCGAAATCCTGCATTTTGGGGTAAAATTTACATTTTATTATGATGTATTACTGAATAATCATTTAATTATGAGGGAGAGAAACTGGCTCAAAAAAATCTGACCTGATGGCATTGTGGAAGCCAGTGTTAAGCAGGGAGGGATCTTTGCACAGGAATGTAATATTATAAGTTCATTAGAGAATTCTTTTGTGTCAGGACAACTTTTGCTTACATCTGCAACTTTGTCATGCAAGGATGTGGTACAGAATACTCAGATCAAAAGACTAATACTAAAAAAGAAAAAGACTAATGCTGCTGTGTCTGTTATTTACTGCTGCTATGACAGAAATGCCACGAGTCGATGGCTTTAACAAACAGAAATTTATTTCCTCACAGTTCATTGTTGTTGTTGTTATGTGTTGTCGAGTTGGATACAACTCATAGCGACCTCTCCTTGGGTTTCTGAGGCAATATCACTACAGAAGTAGATTGCCCAACCTTCCTTCCAAGGAGTGGCTGAACCCACCAGCCTCTTGGTTGGCAGTCAAGTGGCTTAGGCACTGTGCTACCAGAGCTCCCCTCATAGTTTAGGAGGCTGGAAGTCCGAATTCAAGAGTGCCTGCTCTGGAGGAAGGCTCTCTCTTCTGTCAGCTCTGGGGGGAAGGTCTTTATCTGTTCAGCTTGTCTCCTGGTTCCTTAGAGATCTCCATCTGGCTTGGCATCAGTCTTCCCCCATCTCTGCTTGCTCTCTCACTTGTTTAATGTCTTCTATATCTCAAAAGAGATTGAGTCAAGGCACATCCTACACTAATCCTGCCTTATTAACATAACAAAGAAAATCCATCCCAAATGGGACTATAACCACAGATACATTAAAAAAAAGAAAAAAACAAAACTCACTGCCATCGAGTCAGATCCTACTCATAGCGACCCCTCCTTGGGTTTCTGAGGCAGTATCTCTATGGAAGTAGATTGCCAAAAATTCCTTCTGAGGAGTGGCTGGTGTGTTTGAACTGCCATCCTTCTGGTTAGTAGTCAAATGCCTTAAGCATTACGCCACCACAGCTCCTAACCACAGATACAGGGGTTAGGATTTACAACACATATTTTTGGGGGACATAATTCAATCCATGTACTTCCTGCTAAAAGAACTAACAAATCTGTCCTGGAAGAAGTGCAGCTGGAATGCTCCTTGGAAGTGAGAATGGCCAGATTTCATCTCCCCTACTTTGGTCATGTTGTCTGAAGTGACCATTCTCTGGAGAAGGATGTCATGCTTGGTAAAATGGAGGGTCAACAAAAGAGGGGAAGGCCCTCAACAAGATGGATTGACATGGTGGCTACAACGATGGGCTCAGGTATAGTAGGGATCTTGAGGCTGGCACAGAATCAGGCAGTGTTTCATTCTGTTGTACATAGGGTCGCTATGAGTTGGAGATGACTTGATGGCCCATAACAACAACAATTCAATCCATACCATGCTGTCATGAGACTATGCATAGTCTTTTTCTAAACTGGGCAATTTTAAAAAAATAGATTATCACAAGTGGAATTTACTAGGGTGAAAGAATATACAGGTTCTTGATACACGTGTCTAAACATTTTTTAAAAGATTACGCTAATGTACATCTCCACCAGCCATTAAAAGAGTGTCTTTTTCACCAAACCTGTATGAGTCTTGCTTATCGTGATTTTTAATAATATTTGTTAACTTGATAGTATTTTTAAAAATGCTATCTAGTTATTTTACTTTACATTTGTTTGTTTGATCTAAGGCTATAAATTCTGGTTCTGTGTTAACCATTTATTTGTGGTCCTTGCTGTACACTTTCTGGTCACAATCTTTATTTATTGGGTGGAGTTTTAGTATTCTTTTTGTTGATTTGTATTTACTCTCTAGATGGAAAAGTTATTAACATTTGTATTTGCTGACTTTTTTCCCCAGCTATTTGCCTTTTACTTTTGTGCTTTTAAACATACAGAAGTTGAAAATGTTTATGTTGTCTAATTAGATAGTTTGTCATTACCTTCAGGATTATAAGCTCTGTGAAAGAAGGCACTATATCTAACTTATTCATCAATGTCCAGCACCTAGTACAGTATTCAAAAAAATGTGTTGAATGAATAAATGAAATCTATGTATCTCCCTTTTTTTATTTCTTCCACCACTTAAAAAAAATTCCCTCCAGAGACATTTTGTTCACTTGAGTTATCTTCTACTTATTTTACATTTTGATGGTTCATTTTCTACTTTTTAATTCTTAAATTCTGTAATGTGTTTTGTGTATGACTGAGTAGTAAGGTCCAGGTGCCATTTGAGCCCTTTTGATTTAGCATAGCTCATCTGATTGTTGGTATAGTGAAACCTACAACCACCAGTAATCTGACCTTAGATTTGGTGCAATATAGCACAGGCCTGCAGACATTCACTGAATTACTTTAAACTCCTTTTGACAACAAGACAGATTATAAAAGATAGATATATACAGGTTTGTACTGCCTCCTTTTCTTTCCATGGTCTGTGGAAACTAGCTTGTTGAAGTTTATTAAACTGATTGACAAACTCCAGTTAGCTAGTTTAATCAGTTTCTGTGTGGCATCTTCAAGAACAGCTTATTAAAAGATGAGTTGGTGATCATATGACAGCGTAGATGATTATTTCATTATTATTATTATTATTTTCAGTTTGAACTTGAAAATCCTGTGGGATCTTATGTAGCAGACAGCCTCTCTTCGGAGGAGCAGTGCTCACTTGTTAAAGAATGCAGCCTTCCTGTCTGTATCAGGGATTCAGTTGTGAATTACATTTTGTCCCCAAAGTGTAGGTGGCTCTCAGGAGAGGCAGTCAATAAGGGATTTATTTGGTTGGAAAATGGGACTTTATCTTTAAATTACCTTAGGCTGTATATTATTGGCTATTTCAGTTGTTTTTGAAATAATAACCATTGATTGTGGATCAGTATAAGCATCTGTCTACAGAGAAGATGGTAAGGAAGGATTTGTGTGAGCATTTTGGAGGAGACACCAGAGGACATGTTCTACCATCAGTGAAAAGGGTCTTTTTTACCCGTCAAAAAAAAAAAAAATTGTGTTGGAAACGTCTACCAGCCCCCAGTCTCTTTTAGCACATTGGTAATTACCATGCCCCACCAATCCCCAGACCGAAAAGAGCAATTTACTCTTATCAGGGTGTTTTTTAAAGAGGAGAGAAACAAATAAACTGCAAGAATCCTAGTCATTCTCATCTAAGAGAATTGACTAACGTAAAATTTGTCATTGAGATTTCTCCTTGCTCCCCTCCCCTCAAACCCTTCTGTAATTGATTTAATTGCTTTATGTTGTTGTTGCTGTTATGTGCCGTCAAGTCAGACCCGACTCATAGCAACCCCTCCTTGGGTTTCCGAGGCAGTATCACTATGGAAGTAGATTGCCCCATCTTCCTTCTCAGGAGTGGCT
>NW_006921711.1:7110290-7114005 GCF_000298275.1 Orycteropus afer afer | reverse complement strand
GAAGAAGAGTTGATGCTTTTGAGCTGTGCTGTTGGCAAAGGATGCTGAAAAGTACCATGGACTGCTAAAAGAACTAACAGGTCTGTCCTAGAAGAAGTGCAACCAGAATGCTCCTTGGAGGCGAGAATGGCCAGACTTCGTCTCACACACTTTGGTCGTGTTGTCAGAAGGGACCATTTTCTGGAAGGATGTCATGCTTGGTAAGGTGGAGGATCAACCGAAGAGGGGAAGGCCGTCCACAAGGTGGATTGACATGGTGGTGGTGGCGATGGGCTCAAGTGCAGCAAGAATCATGGAGCTGGCTCAGGACCAGGTGGTGTTTCGTTCTGCTGTGCAATAGGGTCGCTATAAGTCAGAGATGACTCGATAGCACTTAACAACAACAACAACAAAGATTTCTCCAAAAGAGTCAAAAGAGAACATACAGACTGGGGAAAAAATATTTGGCAATGACATATCTGACAAGGGACATATCTCTAGAATTTATAGAAAACTCCAACACCTCAATAACAAAAAGACAAATAATCCAATTCAAAAATGGGCAGAAGACATGAATGGACAATTCACCAAAGAGGGTATTCAGGCAGCCAACAAACATATGAAGAAATGCTCAGGATCATTAGCCATTAGAGAGATGCAAATCAGAATAACAATGAGATACCATCTTGCCCCAGCACTAGTAGCAAAGTTCAGCAAGACAGAAAATAACAAATGCTGCTGAGGATGTGGAGAGATTGGAACTCTCATACACTGCTGGTGGGACTGTAAAATGGTACAACCATTGTGGAAAGCAGTATGGCAATTCCTTAAAAAGTTGAAATTAGAAATACCATTTGATCCAGCCATTCCATTACTAAGTATATATCCTAAAGAAGTGAGAGCCATGACAAGAACAGACATTAGTACCCCCATGTTCATCGCAGCACTATTTACAAAAGCCAAAAGATGGAAACAACCTAGATGCCCATCAACTGAGGAATGGATAACCAAACTATGGTATATAAACACAATGGAATACTATGCAACCCTAAAGAATAATGTGGAATCTGCAAAACACCACATAACATGGATGAACTTGGAGGACATTATGTTGAGTGAAATAAATCAGTCATAGAAGGAGAAATATTGTATTAGTCCGATATTGTAAAAGTCAAGGAAAGGTTTATCTATGGAAGGAAATTTTCTTTGTTGGTTACCAGGGGTAGGAGGGGAGAGAAGGGAACACTGTTAGATAGGTAGAGATAAGTATTGATTTGGGTGAAGAGAAGGGCAATGTATCAAATGTGAGTGATCAACATGGAGGTATTGAGGAAGGCATAGGGAGGTACATGGGAGGTGCAGACAACAAAGATGAACCCTTCTGCATATATAGTACTGCTTTGTCAGTGAAGGCAAACATAGGTATATGGGTGGATAGATGGGTGGACAGGCTGAACTATTAGGTATGTCTATGCAGGGGGAATTTACCCAAGACCATGTATAGAGTTGGCAGACAATGGTTCTATAAGAGTATTTATATGTTCTGTAAGAATTTCCAGGTGTATAGTAGAGCTGACAAGGGACAAGGTTGTAGTCACTTCTTGGACACAGCCAACTACCCAGAGGGAGTGAGTAGTTGAACCTGTGGGCTCAGGACCATAGTTACAGGGGCCATCAAACTCAATTGGCATAACATACTACACAAAACATTGTTCCACCTCCTCCTCTGGTGAGTAGTGCTTGGGATCTTAAAAGCTTGCACGCAGTCTTCTAGATGCAACAATGGGTCTCTCCCCGTCCAGAGCAAAGAAGAATGAAGAAAACCAAAGATTCATGGAAACAATTAGTCCAAGCAACTGGTACACCATGTGCTCTGCAGCCTATACGACTATGAGACCAGAAGAACTAGATGGTGCCCAGCTACCACTGTCAACCACCCAGAGGGAGATCTATGTAGGAGATTCTGGATAGAGAGGGAGAAGAATGTGGAACAAAACTCAAAATCATTTGAAAAAAATTAAAAAGGGACCAGGTTTGCTGGTCTGATAGAGCCTGATGGAACCCCTGAGACTATGGCTCCTAGCTGCCCATCAGGTCTGGAATTGAACCCACACCTGTGGCTTCCAGCCAAACAAAAGACAGGCATATGAGTTGAACATTTACCTTAGGTAGATACACTTCTTGGAGAGAACAATCATGGGAGAAAAGAAGGGATGTTTATGCACAGGGACATAGCTCAGGCAGGAGTGCATGGAGGGATGGACACAGGGAAGAGGTTAAGTATCGGGAGGAAGTGGGATGGGAACTGTTGCATTGGGGTAAATTGTAGCCAATGTCATGAGACAAAGTGTATGTGAACTGCTGTATGGAAAGTGGATTTGTTCTGTCAACTTTCACCCATCACAATTAAAAAAAAAATGTTGTAATGGCAAATATTTTGTAACATATATATTTACCACAGTAAAATATTTTTTTAAGGTAGAAAATAGGCAGTGTTTGAGGAAGAGAGTCATCAAAATGGTCAACATAAAAATATTCTGTTACTTAAATATTACTAGTTAATTAGGACTCAGTCATTCATAGGATGTTTGGGGTCTTCGGTGACTTGCTGAGCAGATGCTTTTGTTATTATTTGTCACAGCTGTATGTAAAGATGAGACAGGCATGTCTCTCCTGACAGTGGGAACAAAATCTCACAATGTCAAATAAAAGTGGATTATTTCTTTTATTTGATGTCAGAAATATTTCAAGATGTTTCTGTATTTCTTAAAAGCTGACAGGACTATAAAGGATAAGGAAAAGATTAAATACCCAGGAAAGCAGCTGCACAGATATGATCATTGTATGAGTCGTCTGCTTCTGTCACATTCAATAGTAAAGGCTTGGAAATGGGATTTTAGACCTGTGGCATACTCTGTGCCTTAAAACTGACATTCTGAAAGAGTGCTAAATCATTTCAGCTGTTTTTGCATTTAAGTAATTAGTTCAATTAAAAACTAAGTGCTGTTTTCTTTCTCTTTTAAGAGAAGGAAAGTAATAAGCACAGTCAGATTGAATGAAGCCAAATAGAGATTGATTTCTGCTTGAACAGAATCTGAACACTGAGATGATTAAAGTGGGTCCTAGTCTCAGTCTCGTCAAAGATGAGTTCACTTGGAGGCCACGTTTTTGGAAAACTTTAAAATTTCAAATATAGTTACAGATTATTAGGACTTTTTTAAAAAAGATTTCCTGGCATTTTATCTTCTTAAACAAAGTCTTTGTTAACTTTCACAAATGGTCTCAACATCAGCAGGGTTGTGTATTCCTGTCTGGCTGTAAGGGTGACAAAGTTCCTGCACACCTTTCTTTTCTTTTTTTAATTGTGATTTGGGTGAAAGTTTACAGAGCAAATTCACTTTCCATACAGCAGCTCACATACACTTTGTCTCATGACATTGACTGCAATTTCCCACAATGCAACAGCTCCTCTCCCACTTCCTCCCGATAGTTACTTCTTCCATGCATCCCTCCATGCACTTCTGCCCCATGAGCTATGTCCCTGTGTATACACAGCCCTTCTATTCTCCCATGATTGTTCTCTCCAAGGAGTGTATCTATCTAGTGTAAATGTTCACCTCATATGCCTGTCTTTTGTTTGGCTGGAAGCCACCAGTGTGGTCAATTCCAGACTTGAAGGGCAGCTAGAGGCCATAGTCTCAGTGGTTCCACCAGGCTCTATCAGACCAGCAAAACT
>NW_006921711.1:7018081-7110174 GCF_000298275.1 Orycteropus afer afer | reverse complement strand
ATCCCCCACTGGGTAGTTGACAGTGGTAGCCGGGCACCATCTAGTTCTTCTGGTCTCATAGTCGTATAGGCTGAGGATCACATGGTGTACCTGTCCCTTGGACTAATTGTTTCCACGCATCTTTGGGTTTCTTCATTCATCTTTGCTCTGGATGAAGAGAGACCCATTGTTGCATCTAGAAGGCTGCTTGCAAGCTTTTAAGATCCCAGTTGCTTCCCAGAGTAGGAGGTGGAACAATGTTTTGGGTAATGTGTTACGCCAATTCCCTGCACTCCTTTCTGATATCCATTTTGACTGGGAAAAAGAAAAAGAGAAGGCACTAGGCTTTTTCAGTTGCAAGTGACAGAAACCAATCCAAATTAGCTTAAGCAAAAAGTCAAAGTAAAAACACAAAGGTGGATAGGAGCTTATGTTCACACAAAGCCATACATAAATGTTCATAGAAGCCTCATTTGTAATAGCCCCAAACTGGAAACAACCTAAATGCCCTTCAATGGGTAAATGGTTAAATTCTGATATATCCATAACATGGAACACTACTCAGGAATAAAAAGGAACAAACTATTGATACATGCAGCCACTTGGATGAATCTCAAATGAATTGTGGTGAGTGGAAAAAAAGCCAATTCCAAAGGGTTATATAATGTGTGATTCTATTTATATAACATTCTTGAAATGACAAGATTATAGAGATGGAGAACCGATTAATAGTTGCCAAAGGTTAAGGAATAGGAGACAGAGGTAGGTGGCTATGGTTATAAAAATGTAGCATGAGATAGCCTTGTGAGAGAACCGCTCTGTGTCTTGACTGGTGGTGGTTGCATGACAACACACATATGATAAAATTGCATAGAACAAAATACACACAAATAAGTGCATGTAAAACTGGTGACGTAATTTCAAGTAAATTTTGTGGATTGTCTCAGTGCCAATTTACTGGTTGTGATATTGTACTATAGATATGCATGATGTCACCCTTGGGAGAAACTGGATGAAGGTATATACAGATCTCTCTGAAATTGAAACTGCATATGAATCCACAGTTATTTTAAAGTGAAAAGAACAAAACCAAACCAAACCCTATAAAGGTGGTATCTTAAGCTGGGTTCTCTAGAGAAGCAAAGCTAATGAAGCTTATATATAGCAGCTAGGGCATTCGGCTGTTAACCAGAAGGTCCGCGGTGGTTCAAACCCACCAGCTGTTCTGTGGGAGGAAGATGAGGTGATCTACTTCTGTAAAGATTTACAGCCTTGGAAACCCAATAGGGGTCACTATGAGTTGGAAATGACTCAACAGCAGTGGATTTATGTACACATACATATAGACATAGAGAGAGAGAGAGAGATTTATCTCAAGGAAATGGCTCACGCAGTTGTAGAGGTTGGCACATTCCAAGTCTGTGGGTCAAACATCAAGCTGGAGGCTTCTCCTGACTCATGCAGTTGCGTAGGCTGACGAAACCAAGATCAGCAGGCAATACAGCAGGCCACTGGTTCAAGTCCAGATGGTGATGAGCCAGATACAGGATCCCAAGCAAAAAGCCAGAGACTTCCCAGAGCTTTTCCATATACACTGGAAACTCCCTTTCAACTGCTTGGCTGCCCATAACAGATCTCATCATGGAAGGGATACATTATATCAGATCTAATCATAGGAGATAATGACATCACAACTGTCAAACCACTTAGAATCGTGGTCCAGCCAAGCTGACACACCTATCGTAGGTGGGGTAGGATTTGTTGCTGCATAGTATCTTTAGGAGCTCTGGTAGCATAGTGCCTAAGGCACTTGACTGCTAACCAGAAGGCTGGGGGTTCAAACCCACCAGCCACTCCTCGGAAGGAAGGTTGGGCAATCCTACTTCCGTAGTGATACTGCCTCGGGAAACCCAAGGAGGGGTCGCTATGAGTCGGGGCCGACTGGACGGCAAATAACAACAACAACAAACAGCAAGTATCTCTAGTGTTAGCCTCTACTTTCTCTTTCTCCATCTCTTGGGCTGCTCTCTGCATCCTGTGGACAGCCATCTTTATCATGAGCTGGGTAAGATGGCCAGCAGCAGCCCCAGATCCACACACCATCTGCTTAGCCACCAGAGCAAAGTGTTTTGATTGTGAGCTCATCATAAACCCTCCTAGTTGGAGAGTTTATGTACTCATTTAATATTTACTTCTATTCTGTGACAATTTGCATTGTTTTCTTGCTATTGTTCTTTCATTTAAATTTTGTTACTTTTACTGAATTTTGGTACTTGTTTTCCCAACTAGAGTGTAGGCACCCTGAAGGCAGTGTTGTTGTTGTTGTTGTTGTTGTTGTATGCCACAGAGTTTATTCCAACTCCCACAGGGGTTACTAGGCTGTAATCTTTGGAAGCAGACCAGGCTATCAACTTAATGGGAGCAGATCAGCAGGTGTTTTCTCCTGTGGAGCTTTCTGGGTGGGTTTGAACTGCTAACCTTTCAGTTAGCAGACAAGAGTTCAGCTGTTGTGCCACCAGAGCTCCTCAGTGATCCTATAGTAAATGTTTTCAATATCTTCCAGAATCTCTGGCATAATTACCTTGCTCAAGGCAGGTTTCAGCAAGTATTTGTGGATATGACTTATTAAGATTTATTTTAACAGGATTTGACACCTTCAAGTTAGCAGTCCCCGACCCTCTGGGACAGTCATGGTTCAGAATGTGGAATAGAAGAGATTTCCTACTGGCAACTTGAATACAGATTAAGATATTCCTGTGACCACTAATCATCTGCTTTTTGGTCTCTTCTATTTATTACTCAGCACAGGTCAGTTAGCTCTTTCACTTTGTTTTTCAAGATGGAATGAATTTGACACATCGCTTTTCTAAGCTTGTCCTCAAGGGCCCACCTATTCTAACCTTCCTTGACCTTTCCTGTCACTGCTTCCTATACAGATCCTCCCTTCAGCCTTTTTGCTCTGCTAACTCCTAGTGGTGCAGTAGTTAAGTGTTCAGTTGCTACCAAAAAGGTCATCAGTTTGAACCCACCAGCAGCTCCTCTGTAAAGATTACAGCCTTGGAAACCCTATGGGACAGTTCTACTCTGTCATAAAGGGTCACTATGAGTTGAAATAGACTTGATGACGGGGGGGGGTAGTGGTGACTCCTCTTCATACTTTAGATCTCGGCTAAAATGTGTTTCCTTAAGGGGCTTCTGGGGCCCTCAGACCAGATTGGTATACCCTCTTACCTGCTCTCCCACAGCATCGTACATATGTCCCTTTATGTGCTTCTCCACACATCACATCCTGTGTGTCCCTTTATGTGCTCCTCCACACACCCATCATTCTATTTGTTGTAAGGTGTATAGCCCTGCTAGAACGTAGGTCCCATGAGAGCAGGAAACACATGTCAGTCTTGTGAGTCAGAGCTGTTCTGCTGCCAGTAACAGAAACCCCCAAAGAATGATTTTATAAGCAAGACAGGAATTTATTTAGGCATCAAGGCTGGTGGGGCAGCTCTGTAGCATCAGACTCCTACTATGTGCTGCTTGGCTAAGTGTGGTTTCCATTCCCATGGTCCAAGAGAGCTTAGAAGATGGGGCCAGATAGCAGAAAGAAGGAGGGGGAGGAAGGACAGGCTACCCTGTCCTTAAATGTGCTCCTTGGAATTTGCACACACCTCTTCTATTGGCCAGAGCTTAGTCATGTAGCCATACCTAACTGCTAAGGAGGCTGGGAAATGTAGTCTTTACTCTGGGTAGACATATGTGCAGGTAAAAATTGTTGTTGTTGTTGTTGTTATGTGCCGTCGAGTCGGCCCTGACTCATAGTGACCCCTCCTTGGGTTTCCGAGGCAGTATCACTACGGAAGTAGGATTGCCCAACCTTCCTTCCGAGGAGTGGCTGGTGGGTTTGAACCGCCAGCCGTCTGGTTAGCAGACAAGTGTCTTAGCCACTATGCTACCAGAATTGGAAGTTCTAATACTAAGGAATGGGAGAATGGATACTGGGAGACAATCTTATACCGCTGTATTCCCAACTCCCAGCACACTTCTGGCACGTTGCATATTGGCTGAATGAAGAAATGAACTAAAGACTTAAGATAATTTCATCTAGTCTCATACAGTCTTTCAGTGGTAAACCAAAAACCAAACCAGACTCACTGCCCTCAAGTCAAATCCAACTCATAGCAATCCCTCCTTGGGTTTCTGAGATTGCCCAGTCTTCCTTCCGAGGAGTGGCTGGTGGGTCTGAACCGCCACCCTTCTGGTTAGCAGTCAAATGCCTTAGGCACTACACTACTAGAGCTCCTCTTTCAGGGGTACCTGGTGTTTTCCTGCTTCGGACTGCCCTAGGGTGATACACCTTCTATAGGTCGTCCCTGATTTACAATGGGATGGTATTCTGAAGACTGTTTTAAGTCAGTCCTGATGTAAGTAAAATATTTCTTTCTTTTATTTTTCATTTTTTTTATGGTTTTCATTATTATTGTCTTTTATTATCAGTATCTTTATAGATCTGGTCTTTATTTGTCTTTGGGGGGTTGGAAACATTACATATATGGAGAAAAATACACGAATCATGAAAATTTACTCTGATTATGAAGAAGAGTTGGACCATTGACATTTTGTCAGTTGCAGTAATAACTCCATTTGTAGAAGGTTCTGAAGCATCTGGATTATCCCTGGGAATGGGGATGACGTTTCTAGTCAGAAAATTAGGGAGAGTTGTCTGTATGGTCCTTTTCTTTCTTCATATATTTCACAGTAATATCTCAATGCTTCCTGTATCTGCCTATTGACTTTAGCCAAGCGATTGTTTGGGTCCATGTTTTTAAGCAAGTGAAGCTCCTGATTTAGTTTAGGAAAAACTTCAGCTAATCTTTTCACTGTAAAAATTTTTGACGACTTCTCTCCTTTCTCTTCCTCACCATTTCTTCCTTCCTCAGCATTTCTTTCCTCTTCCAAATGCATTGAGTCCTGATCTGTTGATTCTTCTTTGTGATCTGTGAGCTCTTCTATATCGGCAATATCGAGTTGTAAATTCAGTGTTCCTGCTGCAACACTATATATAGCACATATTACTAATGACAAGATACACACACACACACACCAGAGGTCATAAGTGCGGTTCATTGTAACTCAAATACATTGTAAGTTGGGGTCTACCTGTAATTCCTGAGTAGTCCCATCCCCTCAGCCCTGGATAAGGAGTGTGTCCAGTGGGGAGATGTCAGGGCTTACCAAAGACCAATGATATTACAGCAGTATTGCCTTTGTTGTTGTTGTTATGTGCCGTCGAGTCAGACCCGACACATAGCAACCCCTCCTTGGGTTTCCGAGGCAATATCACTACGGAAGTAGATTGCCCCATCTTCCTTCCGAGGAGTGGCTGGTGGGTTTGAACTGCCAGCCTTCTGGTTAGCAATCAAGTGCCTTAGCCACTATGCTACCTATTGCCTACTAGGATTGTAACCAAATAAATCAAACTTCATGATATGACAAAGACCCTGGAGCATTCCAGAAAAGTCAGTGGGATGCACATTCTAAGTTTTTTAGAGTGAGTCAGAAGCTCCTGCTGTTAGTCACATCCTATGCACATTTAGTGAGGACAGGCCAGTTGCTCTAGGACCTGGTTTGGGATCTTGAAGCCAGGCTGCTAGCTCAGCTTTCGCTCAGCACCACCCCAGCACGTCACACCTTCTTTTATTCCTTTGTGGTACTTTTGTTTGACTCTGTCTTCTGTCTTTACTGGGCTATAAACTCCTCCTCTGAGGTCAAAGATAGCATTTTATTCTTCCGTGTAATCCCTAAAGTTAAAGATGCCCTCAAGTAGAAACTCAAATTAAATGGGACTTTTTAAAAGGAAATAGAAAAGATAGTGTCACCTTGTCAGGAGGGTTGAGATGTAATCTCATGCCCCAAAGCAGAGGAGTGGGTATTATGAATGGTTTCCTGTAGTTTTTTTCTTGACATGAGGTTCTGTTTCTTGAGGAAAGTGCTTATACTTTCCTCTCTTGGCACCGAATGACAATGGTCTTTGAAAGGTTTATCTTCAGGAAACCCAGCTGCCAAGCATGGTCGGGATAGAGCAAGGTTTAAGAAATGATTCGTTTGATTTGTATAGTAAGAGTGTTTATGCTGCTTGGTGAACCCTGCCACCTCCCTTTCACACATGTGCCAAACATAATGCAAAACCAAAGCTCTGGGTCAGCTCAGTGGTCCTCTGTAAGAGAGGGAGCGGAACTCTCTATTTCAAGGACAAGGAGGACATGGTCCAAACTTTCTTCTTTAAACACCCTCCCACTGAACTGCATCCATTTTTGGACCTACATTCGGAGGCAGCTTGGACTGCGTGCCTCATCCTCCACTCCTGCTCTGCCCACGGACGCTGTCCTCAGATCGGGTGGAAGTGAGGACTATGCTGGGGCTGCTTCCCAACCATTGCAGGATCCTCGCAGGATCATCACTTCTCACTGAGAACAGTCTCGGCTTTGCCACAGCATTCCTGTGGCTTCCAGAATATGAACTTGGGCCTATATCCAATTCCCTAATGTTCCCTTCTAGAGATTCCATCTGACACGTGTGGGGTCAATAGCTTTCAGTCATTTCTTTCTGCCCGGGCCTTAATTCATTTGAGTTAGATAACTGCCTCCTGCAGGAGGTCACTGGATAGCACAGGCCCATGTCACTGCCATATTGGGTCCTCTTGGATTTCCAAGAAGCTCATGACTTGGAAGCTTGGCAACAAAAGCATGTTAGGCTGAAGGGAAAGGGGTGCAGTCCACAGTGTTAGCCATTCTACAGGTGGCTGTCATAGGCGAATCAGTGGGAGCCCACTTTGCATCATCTTTTGCCTTAGCTACCCATCTGGCTTAAGAGTTCTGCAGTATTTCGGACAAATAGAAGGGAGGTTGCACAAATTTTTCCTCCCCACATTTCATCAGGCTTTTTACCCCTTTGTTTTCATGGTGGCACAGAGTCCTCCAGTCTGAGTGCTGAGTTCACCCCATACAGATAACTGCCTCCTGATGACAGTCTCTGTACACACATGCATCTGTTTGAAAACATAGCTGTTTTCATCTCTCTGCCATGAGTTGTAAATTTGTGAGGCTCATCCATTCCTTGATTATCAGATTTGTGCATGGCTGTTAATAACAGACTCCTCTCATGGTGCAGTAATTGAGAATGGCGGTCCTAATTACACCTCCGAGCCGCCACCAGAGTAAACGGGAAAGCCTGCTCTTCAGTCCTGTGAAGGGTCTGCAGTCTGGGGTGCTCATTCGGCCAAACCCACTGGGTTAGGTTAATAGGTGCCCCAGCCTTCCCATTAGAAGGATATCACGGGACACATTTCTCTGCTCTCACCTTCTTGCTGTTGTCAAGTCAGCCCCTGACTCATGATATCTCATGCATGAAAAAGAAATCTCACTGTAGTTTTAATGATAGTTTATTTGATTATTAATGAGGTTAAAGCCCCACCCCCACCCCATTTGCCTGTTGAATATTTGCATTTTCTCTTGTGAATCACCTTTTGCTAAGTTTTCTGTTGAGGTGTTTGTCTTTTTAAAGTTATGTTCATTCACTTACGATAATCTTGTGGCATCGTATGTCTCTCAGTGAATTGCTATGAATAATTTCTTGGACCAAGATAACATATACTGCATGTCTATGAAAGGATGGGAGTGTTTTTTAAAGCTAACACCTCAAAGCAGAAAGTTAAAGGGGACAGCCTGGGAAGAAGTTGGGACAGGTATGCTGATGTGAGGAAGGTCCTGAGTGTGGGGAGGGGGCCCAGGGCTTGGGGAAGCAGGGACAAGGGGAGACATGTACAGGTCACTTACTGTCCTTGATTCTTCATGGTCATCCCATGAGGCAGGTACAGCAGGTGTTCTTCCCAGGTCACAGCTTAACAAGATCTTCCCGGCCCAAATCCAAGGATTTTTCTACCATTTCACACTGATTCAGATGTTTATTTATGGAAGGCAAAATAAAGCTTTAAAATATATAAAATATTATTAATAATGAAACACTTTTTTTTTTTTTTTTTTAATTTTCTATAGCATGAAGGCCCAGGCCCAGGTCATTATGACTTGAAAATACCCCCTACAAGTTCTGTTACTTCTTGTTTTCAGTCCAGAGTCCCTCGATTCTTACCCTCCTGTTCAGTAAGTATTCTAAAAGGCAGGCAGCCCCAGAGGTGTGGTTATGGTTGTAGGTTTTGTGGTGGGTGGGGGTGAGAACTAGTGAAGGGGTGGGGTAAGTTGTGGTTGGGTGGTGGTGAGAACTAGTGAAGGGGTGGGGTAGGGAAGTTAAAGTTTCTGAGGGTTCTAGTAAAAACAATGGCTTGTCAAGGCAGTAAGGAGCAGGGAGCTAAAACAAACGCTCAACTGCAGCGGGCTCCAGAGGGACTGCAGACCCAAAGGCCATGGCTGAGTTATGAGTGGAGCTGAGAACAGCCAGCACAGTAATTGGCCATCAATACTGTGATCTGGATGCTTCATGGGGAA
This sequence comes from Orycteropus afer afer, assembly GCF_000298275.1. Classification (NCBI taxonomy): domain Eukaryota; kingdom Metazoa; phylum Chordata; class Mammalia; order Tubulidentata; family Orycteropodidae; genus Orycteropus; species Orycteropus afer. Next base: position 7,101,703 of record NW_006921711.1, on the reverse strand, counting down.
ACAGCTTTAATGAACTGAAACCCGCAACGGGGGGTGGCTGCCCTTCTTTGTATATGGTGGCTTCTAGAGCCTAAGGAAACAAAGTCGGAGCAGAAACGATGAATATCAAACCAAAGGGGACCTTTAAAGCGTGAGCAGTCACTCTGCCCCTGAGGAGTTGGAACTGACAGGGAAGAGGCTCAAATGCACAAAGGTGGATTCTGGGGACATGCAGAGAGCCTCACCAAAAACCAGAACCAAACGCAGTGCCATTGAGTCGATTCCAACTCACAGTGACCCCCACTGGGTTTCCAAGGTGGTAAATCTTTACGGAAAGAGATTGCCCAGTCTTCCTTCTGTGGATTGGCTGGTGGGTTTGAAGCGCCAGCCTTCTGGTTAGCAGTCTAATGCCTTAGGCACTATGCCGCCACCAGAGCTCCTTGCAGAGAGCCTTGGAGACCTCAGAAAGACCAAGAAGGATTGCAAAAGGATCACATGGAGCTTCTGAACGTGATTTTTTTTTTTTTAATGCTAATGCTAAAAGGCAATTTTAATCCCCATGGCCTTGTTGTCCCAGGCTGTATCCCAGTCTGAAAGTCCCTAAAACTTGCTGGTATGTGAACATAATTGAAGTTGTTAGGGAGACAGAAAGACTACAAATTTTGCCTGTAAGAAAATGGGCCCACTTAAGGGGCAGGGGTGGGAGGCAAGTGATGGGACAGGGAGATTGGGGTAGTAGGTAGAAGAGGGCTAGTGGTACCACTGTCTGTTACCATCCTCTGTGGCACCTGGGCCATTTCCTGCAGAATCTCTAATGTTGGGGGTTGTTGTTGTTGTTGTTATGTGCCGTTGAGTTGGACGCGACTCATAGCGACCCCTCCTTGGGTTTCCAAGGCAGTATCACTACGAAAGTAGATTGCCCCATCTTCCTTCCAAGGAGTGGCTGGTGGGTTTGAACCGCTAGTCTTCTGATTAGCAGTCAAGTGCCTTTAGGCACTATGCTACCAGAGCTCCTAGTGTTGGGGGTAGTGTAGCCTTTATCTGGAGGAATAGTGGGGAGGCCCCTGCCAGGAAAATTAAAGGGAAGTCGACAGTGACAGGCTGGTGGATCCCTCAAGCAAATCCTCACACTTGGTGGCATTACCAGGATCCAGAAACAGCTTTTTGCCCACAGGGATGACTATTCTTAGGAGGACTGGCCCATGCTAATCAAACTCCCAGGAAACTGACAAAGAAACTGGAAGGTTTAGTATTAATTTATTAGGGTCCTCCAAGGGGGCCTGGCCCCTGGGTCTGCTGGTCTGTGGAGTCTCACCCTGATAGGAAAATCCTCATGGAAGCCAAGGACAGCCAGAGGTTGCTTGGTAACAATGAAATTAGGGCTGAGGTGCTAAACTGGATGCTCTCAATCAGCAGTCTCCTGAAGGGTGGTCTTGTGGGTTGCAGGCCCACTGAACCTCCTCTTCTGGGGCCTTACCTTCAGGGCCCCCACTGCATGCTGGCTCCTCATTAACAGCATTAGTAAAGGCTACAGCTTCCTCTGACAGTCGGCCAGGCCTTGATTAGATTTCCACACTGCTCTTCCGCTTTTGGCAAGGGAAGTATGTTGTCATTGAAGGTGGCTTCTGCAGGCAGCTGAGCTCATCCTCTATAAGCAGATGTCTGTCCACTCTCAGGATAACCCTATTTCTACTCTCCTGTCTCCTGAAGACATAACAAACTGTAAGCAAGTATGGAAATGGCAAGTAGATGATAATGGTGAATAATAGTGGTGTTTGCTGCTGACCTGGTGTAGTACAGTCTGTCACAGAGGGGAGTGACTCCAGTGGGTTTCACATCCATCTCCAAGGCAGCTACTCCTAAGTGTAGGCGGCACACGGCCCAGGGACACACGGAGTCATAGTGGTGGGACTGGGACTTAAACTCAGGCCTGTTGGTCCCCAAAGCCCTTGTCCTTCACCACTACTCTGGTGTCTCTCAAACAGATCCAAGGTAAAGATTCCTTTGGGTTTCAAGAATATGTGCATCCCAGCAAGGGAAACTCTGACTTAAGATCCTGAAGACTTAGTCTTTGTCTGTGAGTCTATGACAATGACATTGATTTGTAATTTATCATGGCAGAAGAGAAGCATTGTTTAAACAACTGGCAAAATAACTTTTTCAAGACATGATTTTTAAAAACTAGAACTTTAGAAATACTTTTGACTCTGGAGTCCACAGACCCTGGTTAGGAAACACCTTGCCTTATCATACTGGTCAGAGGCTGATACCCACGTGAGTTTGAGAGGCAGTTTGGGCTTTCTGGTAAGACCACCCAGGTTTGGAATCCATTCTCCATCTACTTACCGCTAGACGGGGGTAAATATAGGGGGAGGCAATAGCATTCTGGGGACATGAACTGCCTGGGCAGAGTGTTCTTTGGGAAGCAACATGCCTTGAGGCTTAAGTGAGGTGTGACCCTGCCTCCCCCAGCTGGTTCTAGGAGGTCACAGACTTGTCCTGCCTTCTCTCAGCACCTCCTCAGCCTTGCTGAGTGCCCCAGACAGGAGTAAGCCTCACCTCCAGGACTTATTCCAATTCAAGGGTCCATTGGGCCTTGGCCTGGCTGGGGCAGCCCTTGTGTCCCTCAGCAGGAGATCATCAGCCACATCTAAGCCAGCAGCCATGTGCCAGGCATGGGAATATCTGGGGTTCTGGAGTCACTATCTCATCAGGCCCTGCTTTCTGTTCTGTTTACAGAAAACCCCAGGCCCAGGAGCATATACATCTTCAGCACAATTCCCGAAGCAGTCTCCAACTGTAGCCAGAATGGGCCGAGAACACAGCCTTTTCTTCAACAACACAATTGGCTTTTAAAATAAAGCAATCTTGGTGCCAAACTACTTTATGTTTTAACAAGTTCTTATGTTTAAAAATCAGTATTTTGTTTATTTTTTGGGAGGCAGAGGGTTGACCACAAAACATGATCTATTGCCTAGGGTGACCATGCAGCCCACTTGTCTGAAATAGTCCCAGCGTATTACCAGTTCACTCACAAAAGTGTCTTGGTTGGAAAAATAAATTGTGTACTCACTGTGCTTATTACTAAGGGCATATTCTGAGAGGCTGTGGGCTCTGTGCCCAGTGAAGCTCATCACTTGCTGCATTAGGGCTGTGATCCCTCCCAGACCTCATGAGGACTTTCTTGGGAGGTCAGCATTAAGACCAAGCTGAGAGAGACAGGATTGAAAAAGGTTCTTCATTCTTCTTTCTCTTTCAACTCCTGGAAAAGAATTTGAGTTTCAAGTTGACACCAATATATTGAGTATCGGTTGTGTGCTAGGTGCTGAGGTGTTGGGGAGTGAGGCCATGAAGACAGATGAGTAAGGCATGTGACTGAGTTTGGAGAGGGCTGCAGGGGAGACACAGCCAGAAAGGTAGTTTGGGGCCTGGGTCCAGGAAAGCTTTCGAAGCTGTGCCAAGAAGTTTCTACTGATCTCCTTGTGTGTGAAGCTCAGGGGCTGCCCCCACGCAGATGACAGTTCAAATGGGAGATAGACTCTCGTCTCAGGAAGCTGCCACATCACTGCACTGTGTGCAGGGGAGATGTTCTGACGATGAAAGCTGTAGGTGTTCAGAGGAGGGAGAAGCAGCAGAGCCTGAGTGGTGAAGGCTGGCCACATGCTGGAGGACAGCTTGGTCAGTACTCACAGGACTAGGAGGATGAAACAGGCAGAGGAGAGGGTCAGGGGCAAGGGATCCCATCTGGGCAAAAGTAAGCTTTTACTGGAGGACGATAGAGGAAACCTAGCCCAACTAGGCCACCCTAGTTGGGTGTGGGCAAGGGTGGGTAGGGAGAGGCGAGGTGGGAGCCGGGCTATGTGCAGAGACCTTGCTCCCCGGGAGGCAGCTCTGCCCATGGAGCTCTAGTTAGGCAGGTCCTATGCATGGTGGCCAGGGTTGCAGCCAAAGCTGGTAGGTTCCAGAGTGGTTAATAAATATTTGGAAGTAATCCTTTTTTTTTTTTTTTTTTTTAAGTAATTTTAAAACCTGCTTTCATTTAGCTACATTTTAAAAGGAGAAAAACAACTCTCTTTTCTGGACTTACTACCCCCTGTAGTACAGGTGTCAGGGGCAAGGAAGGGGCTGGATCTCATCTCACTGATTTTATTCATGTTTCACATTTGTGCGAAAAAATACCTTGCAGAGAGGAGATCATGGATGGAGTGGGAGAACAATGTGGAAAAAAGCTCAAAATCAAAAAAGACCAGGTTTCCTGGTCTGATAGAGCCTAGTGAGACCCCCAAGATCATGTCCCCCAGTTACCCTTTGGATTTGAATTTGAACTCACTCCTGTGGTTTCCAGCCAAACAAGAGCAGGTATATAGGGTGAACATTTACATCAAGGAGATACAATCCTTAGAATGATCAATCACGGGAAAACAGAAGGACAGTGTCTGCCCTGGGAGACCGCTGGGTGGGGGGCAGGAGTACATGGCAAAGAAGGACACAGAGAAGAGGTAAACAGGGAGGAAGTAGGAAGAGAGCTCTTACATTGTGGGGAATTGTAATGAATGTCATGAAACAAAATGTCTATGAACTGCGTTTGGAAATGAATTTGCTGTGTAAACTTTCACCCAAATCACAATTTAAAGAAAAAAAAACCCCAAAACTCCTTGCATGACCTTCCTTTGGGGCAGAAAACAGCCACTTGAAAGATTAGCCCCATGTCTCAGGGAAGCATTTCTTGTTCCACTTTGATCAGATGGCTGCAGGGGCAAATAGTTTCAAATGTTATTTTCCAAGTGGGTCCAAGTTCCCTGTGGGATCAGAAAGTGATGGCTGGCAGTTCTGAGGGAGGGTGTTTTCTTGAGGAAGCAGTTTCCCAGGTGGTGCCTGAGACAAAGAAAAGAGAGAAAGGGGGTCATATGTATCTTAGTCAAGGCTCATTGGTGGAAAGTAAGAGGAAACCTTCAAACTAGTGAGTGGAAGGGGGATTATTGTTTTAAGTATTTAGGAGTATCTCATTAACAAGAATAAATTATGATGCACGACTAGGCAGTGTTTCATTCTGTTGTACATAGGGTTGCTATGAGTCGGAGTTGACTCAACGGCACCTAACAACACCACCACCAACAAGACTATGAGCCAGGAGCAGCTGACAGGAGCCATCTCTCTCTCTGAGGCCCAGTGGTCTCCCCTTTGCTTCTCTCTCAGGCCTGCTCTTCTCCGTTCTTTGGAGGTGCACTTTCCTGACTCTTCATGTGCACAGGACCAAATATGGCCACCTCAGTCTCTTCTCACGTTAATTCCTGAGTCAACTGCCTAGAAGATTAAACCAGTATCTTTTGGCTCCATTTTCAGATTTCCAGAAGAAAAAAACAAATTCAGTTGGCCAGTGTGTGTCAGGGGTCTACCCCTGGCCAATCAGCTGTGTCTCATAAGGCCAAGAACCTCCACGAAGACATGACTTTAAAACCCAGTGGTATGTGGTGTGTTCGTATTGGATTTGGATTGGACCACAGCTGGGCAGGTTCCTAGCAAAAAGGGAAGGGGGAGGGTGTCTGGACAGGCCTCCATAAAGGGGATTTGGGGGCCTGCAGACACTTCACCAGGAGGTGTAACTGCTGGTGACCATTCTGTAAGGCCATCTGGCATACCCTGTGTTTTATGTCCACCTGGGACATTCACCCTACTTTTTCCTTTGGTTCTTTTGACCTCTGTCTTGAACTAGGCTTCCTTTCTGGAGCTGGAGGAGCTTGTCTGTCAGACTTGCCTTTCTTATCAGCTTTGTCATTTGCTGATGATGCAGCCCCTACCTTCCTTTGGTATTTTGGATGATGGGCCAGAAGGTCTGACAGGAACTAGGTGGTAAGAAGGACAGTATTTTACTTTTCCTCTTGGATGTATTCCAAGATTTATATATTATTTCATCCAGAAATGACCCAAAGGATTCACCATGGTTCTTTTCATGAGCCTAAGCCTGAAACAGTATTTGGAGAGCAAAGTCTCCTCTCTTCTCTGAGATAGAGGAAGAGGAGAGGCTAGACAGAGCTGGTTTGACCTTAAGCTATGAGGCTCAGCTGCTTCATCTCTGAGACTGGGCTACTAATACTTACCAGCTAGGCTGTTGTGTGCATTGAATGACATGTACACAAGGGCTTAGAAAAGCTGTAGAGCACAGCAGCTATAGGGACTATGGTGTTTATCCTAAGTCTGTGCGGGGCTTCCTACAGGGTCTCCAACAGTACACCCCACTCTCCTCCCCCATAAACTGCTGTGACACTGGCTTTTCTAAGTCCTTACACTGGTTCCCCTGAGCATCCCTCTGCTCCTCTCCCCCTGGCTACCCTCCTACCCCAAACTGCCTCTCAATTTGGCTTCAACCAAAGGGAATTGCTCTTCTTGGCTGCAAATGTCTTCTACTGTTTCCATGTGAAACGCCCTCTCCATTAAGTCAGAGCATGTCAAAAGTCACAGCACTGATGGGTACAGCTTGTCCTTTTCCCGTTCTCCTCCCCACTGTCCCACCCTGTCCTCCCCACCCCTTCACTGTGCTCTGGGCCTACAGATAACACCTTCCAGCCCAGGAGGCTGTGTAGGCACAGCCAAGGGCCACAGGCTGCTGCGGTGAAGACCCATCTCCAGAATCAACCCCAACCTGCCTACAGTACAGAGCACCTGGGCTCAGGCCCACAAGCCTGGGATTACTTTGAAAGTTCTAATATCTTAAAAATACAGTTCAAGATCCTGAATAGAGTGGGAGAACAATGTGGCACAAAACTCAAAATCATAAAAAAGATGATTACTGGTCTAGAACAGCCTGGTGAGACCCCTGAGACTATGGCCCCCAGTTACCCTTCAGGTGTGGAATTGAACTCACTCCCGTGGCTTCCAGCCAAACAATAATAGCCAAGCATATAGGGTGAACATTTACATCAGGTAAATACACTCCTTAGAACGATCAATCATCAGAGAACAGAAGGGCAGTATTTGAGAGATAGCTCAGGGGGCAGGAATGCATAGGAAAGGACACAGGGAAGAGGTAACTACAGGGAGGAAGCAGGAAGAGAGCTGTTACATTGTGGGGGGTTGCAGTCAATGTCATGAAACAAAATGTGCTGCGCATGAAATGAAATGCTGTGTGGAAAATGAATTTGCTCTAAATTTTCACCCAAATCACAATAAAAAATTTAAAAATAAATTAAAAATATTCTACCAACTAAATGGCTTTAAAGAACAGAAATGTATTTATTCTCTTACAGTTCAGAGGTTGGAGGTCAGGGCCATACTGTCTCTGGCAGCTCTAGGGGAAGATGCAGCTCTGGTAGTCCTGGGCCTCTCTAGGCATTCCTTGGCTTGGAGATGTGTCACATGGTGTCTTCTCCTCTATGTCTATTTTCCCTTTTTATAAGACACTGTTATTGTTGTTATGTGTCGTCGAGTCGGACCCGACTCATAGTGACCCCTCCTTGGGTTTCCGAGGCAGTATCACTACGGAAGTAGATTGCCCCATCTTCCTTCCAAGGAGTGTCTGGTGGGTTTGAACCACCAGCCTTCTGATTAGCAGTCAAGTGCCTTAGACACTATGCTATCAGAGCTCCCTATAAGACACTAGTCAGAAAGAATTAGGGTTAGGACCAACTGTACTCCACATGACCTCCCTTAATTTAACTGATGACAAAAGAAATAACCTATTTCCAAAAAAGGTCACATTCGTGTGTACAGGGGTTAGGACTTCAGCATTTCTTTCGGGAGAGCACAATTAATAACAGTTGTCTCTCATAAATGCTCCAGCAGCCCCCAGATACTTATCAGAGGCCAGCTGGGATTGTGGGCTCAGTGATCATAGAGTTGGGACCTATGTAGGGCATGGGTGAATTTCCCAGCTCTGGTGGTACAGTGCTTAAAGCATTGGGCTACTAACCAAAAGTTTGGCGGTTTGAACGCACCAGCCGCTCCATGGGAGAAAAATGAGACAGTCTGCTTTTGTAAAGATTTACAGCCTTAGAAACGCCATGGGGCAGTTCTACTCTGTCCTAAAGGGTCATTGTGAATTGCAATTGACTCAATGCCAGTGAGTTTGGTTTTGATTTAGCACAGTTTTAGCATGTAGTAGGTGTTCAATGAATACTATATATGCTCCAAAATGAAGTAAGCATCTCCTCTTACTATTATCCCTCAAAAACCTAAACAACAACAAAAACAAAACAGAAAGTTACCTTGCTTTAAGTCTGTTATGATAAGGTGCTTTGATGATTTTGAACCACAAAGTACTGTTTAGGGAAAATCTATCAGGCTAAATAGGTCTCCCTGGGTGGTGCAAACGGTTAACCAAAAAAAAAAAAAAAAATTAGTGCCATGGAGTTGGATCTGACTCATAGCGACCCCTCCTTGGGTTTCCGAGGTGGTATCACGACAGAAGTAGATTGCCCAACTTTCCTTCCAAGGAGTACCTGGTGGGTTTGAACCACCAGCCTTCTGGTTTAAGCACTCAATTATTAGCTGTACGGTTAGCAGTTCAAACCCCCCCCAGAGGTGCGTAAGGAGACAGGCTTGGTGATGTGCTTCTGAAAGGCCCCAGCCTTGAAAACCCTGTGGAGCGCAGTTCTGCTCTCCAACCACCGGGTCACCCTGAGCTGGTGTTCCAGTTACCTAGTGCCGTTCTGACAGGAATACACTACAAATGGGATGGCTTTAACAAACAGGAGTTTATTCTTACAATTTGGAGGCTTTAAGTCCAAGTTCAAAGTGCCAGGCTCTAGGGCCTGGGTGAAAGCCCCTCGTCCTTGAGGTCCAGCTCTGCCTCCTGTTCCCGGCCCACTGGAGCTAGAGGTGTTTCTTCACTCAGACAGCTGCTGGCTACTGAGGCTGAGAAGCCCCAAGGTTGACAAGTAAAAAGGCACAATCCCGATGTTACCAAACCACATGGCAGGCCGTTAACCTAAGTCCATTGTAACTCCCAAGGTCGGCAGAGCGTAGCAGGCTGCTGAGCAATGACACGGCCACATGCAGGGTCCAAGTGTGCCATAGGCTAGAGACCATTCCCAAGGCTTCTCCTTATATACAGGAAGCAGACCACGTCCCAAAGGCAGCTACTCAGCTGCTTGTGGTAGATCCCACCATGGAGTTGATTGCCAGTCTCATCATGGGGAATAACTACCACCAGCTGCCCAGCCACTCAACCAGGCCCAGCCAGGCTGACACACAAACATAACTACCACAGCTGGAATTGACTCAATAACAGGAACCTGAATAAATTCAGTCATTGCTGGTGTTAGATGCTGACAAAAATCCTCTGATGAAATTAATTTTTAAAAGGAGGTAAAGAAACTTTAGTACTGATTTAGAAATCATTCCTGGAGGACTGACCTACTATGAGCAATCATTCCATAAACTTGCTGCCATTGAGTCAATTCTGACTCACAGCAACCCTACAGGATAGAGTACAGCTGCCCATAGGGTTTCTAAAGTTTCTAACGGTTTCCTCCTTTTTACAGGAGAGGAGCCCTGGTGGTGCAATGATTAAGCACTGGACTGCTAACCAAAAGGTTGGCAGTTTGAACCCACCAGTTACTCTGCAGGAGGAAGATGGGGCAGTCTGCTTCCATAAAGATTTACAGCCTTGGAAACCCTATGGGGGCAGTTCTACTCTGTCCTATAGAGTTGCTATGAGTCAGAATCAACTCAACAGCAACAGTTTTTGGTTAATCTTTAGGGAAGCAGATTGCCACATCTTTCTCCTGTGGAGCAGCTGGTGGATTTGAATCGCTGACCCCTTGGTTAGCAGCTGAGCACTAAACCACTATGCTGCCAGGGCTAATTAGTCCACGAATCACTTAAAAAGCAATGTCGTTCAAAGTTGCAAATAGAGATCAGAGATATTCTCCCATGGGAAATGGGTGAGAGTAGGAAGAACTCTCCTAATGTTTAACAAATGGTACTTAGGGCTCCAGATAAAATCTCCGGTGGCTACATTATCCTCAGAGTTTTAAAGTGCCCTATCTTAAATGGAAATGAAAATGAAGGTTCTGGAAAATTGTGTTCAATGACCCAGGTGCCTGTAATGTTAGTGAAGAGCCTAATGGTGAATTTGCATACTTCTAAAGTAATTTAGGGAGCTCTGTTGGTGTAGTGCCTAAGGCACTTAACTGCTAACCAGAAGGCTGGCAGTTCAAACCCACCGGTCACTCCTCGGAAGGAAGGTTGGGTAACCTATTTCTGTAGTGATACTGCCTCGGAAACCCAAGGAGGGGTCGCTATGAGTCCGGTCCGAATCCACAGCACATTACAACAACAACATACTTTGTGCCTAAGGCATTTGACTGCTAACCAGAAGGCTGGCAATTGAAACCCACCAGCCACTCCTCAGAAGGAAGGTTGGGCAATCTACTTCTGTAGCGATAACACCTTGGAAACCCAAGGAGGGGTCGCTGAGAGTTGGAATTGACTCGACAGCAGTGAGGTTTTTATTTTTTTAAATAATAATTTAATTTCTATAATTTAAGTATATGTATCACTTTATTTGGAAACTATGATAGAAATTTAATTATTGTGTCTAAATGTTTAAATATTCAAATTGTTCCCAAACACTCAAACATATACCAAAAGTTGTGAGAGAATTCTCTGAGGAGGCCCTTTTATTAACCAGAACTCCTGTATGCATGTTCTTAAGATCCAACCACCCTGAGGGCCAATAGTGAGGTGGATGAGGGAGGAGTAGCCCCTGAACTTGGCTGGAGGGGCCCCAGATCCACCCAAGGACGTGGCGCATGAATCCGGATGATCCAGAGCTGTGGACTTGGCACACAGTGACTCCCCACAAGGAAGGTCTTTTCCAGGAGCCCCTGGGGAAGTGGGCAGGAGATTCACCTATTCTTCAAGTTGGCTTTTATCTTCCTGCTCCTACCAGTTACTGCTCCCTCTTCTCTCTGTACTGATTGAGGCTTCGCTGCTTTCAGCCTCTGCTCCCACCGCCCACGGCCTCCGTCTCTCACACTAGAATCAAGACAGAGGCAGACCCTCGCATTCTTCAGCAATGCCAGTCATGAAAGGCAATGAGAGGCGGGGGACCTGCTCTGGATTCCAGGAGCGTAAAGACACATGCCAACTAAATGGAATCTGTGGTTCTGGACTGGGTCTTGCACTGCAAGAAAACAGCTTGATAAAGAACACTAGTGACAAAATTGGGATATGGGGATGGTAGATTAGATAAAAGGACTGTATTAAGTTTCCTGTACCGTGGTTGTATAAGGGGATGACCTTGTTTTCAGTAAAAGCACACTGGCACCCTGAAGTACTGAGAAAAGGGGCATGATTTATATAACCTGTTTTCAAATGATTCAGAAAAAAAAAAAAAAAAAAATGCCATTAGGTTTTAAAAGAAGCCCACATTTCACCCAAATCACAATAAACAGTTAAAAAACAAAAGAAACCCACAATGACTGACTTCTTGCCAAATCCCCAAGGGGAAGTTAAAAGAGGGAGAGAGTGAGAGTGTGGGAGAACAAGAGAACAATGTTAGTCACTACCAGTTAGGGGTGCTTCTATATAGGGTGCTCTGTCACCACCAGTACAGGGAACCCCAGGTCACCTCACAGTCTTTAGGCCAGCCCATGGAGGTAGCCATTGGTTCTAGAACCTACCAGTCAGCTGGTGGTCAGGACAGTGGGGACAGATGGCCCAACACATGGTTCCATAATGGACTTTTTCATGTTTTCTGGGCTTTGGTGTCATAGTGGGTAAGGCATTTGGCTGTCAACCAAAAGGTCAGCAGTTCAAACCCAACAGCTGCTCCACAAGAGGAAGATGAGGCAATCTACTTCCTCAGAGATTTATAGCCTTGGAAACCCAGTGGGTGACACTATGAGTCGGAATTGACTTGATGGCAGTGGGTTTGGTTTGATTTTTATACCTGTAATGAAGAGCCCTGGTGGTGCAATCGTTAAGCACTTGGCTGCTCCAAAGGTCGGTGGTTCAAACCCACCAGCCTCTCCATGGGAGAAAGATGTGGCATTCTGCTTATGTAAAGATTTATAGCCTTGGAAACCCTATGAGACATTTCTACTCTGTCTTATAGGATTGCTATGAGTGAGAATCCAGTAGACAGCAACAGGTTTGGTTTTTGGTTTTATGCCTGTGGTTATAATCTCAGTTAGGAATGGGGTTTCTTTGTTATGTTAATGAAGCAGGATTAGTGTAGGGTGTGTCTTGAGTTAATTTCTTATTTGTATCTCTTTGATATATAAATGGAGCAATTAAGCAAATGGAGATGGAGGAAGATAGATGCCATACCACATGATGGGCACCAAGGAGCCAAGGAACAGAAGCTGAAAATGAGACAAGGACCTTCTCCCAGAGCCAACAGAGAGAGAGCCTTCCCCTAGAGCTGGTGCCCTGAATTCGGACTTCTAGACTCCTAAATAAATTTTTGTTTGTTGAAGCCACCCATTTGTGGTATTTCTGTTATAGCAATGCCAAGAAACTAAGATGATCCCAGAGGAGTCACTCTGACGCCTCCATGAAGGGCAGGTCCTGCCTTCCTCCCAAGGCCAGGGGATCTGCACTATGTAGTGTCTTCAAAGGAAGGATCTGCATCCTGAAGCTTTCTCATCTACCAAGTAACCATGAGTGGAGGCACCATGAAGTCTCTTCACCTTCAATGGTGACAAAACCCACCTCCCAAAGAGTGATGTAGGAGAGTTAACTGATAATAAGAATAAAGAGACTCTTATAAACAGTAAAATGCAGGGGGAGTGTTATATATTCCAAGAGCACAGCAGGGATAGGAGTCCCCATAGAACTATTATGAGGTGGTGATGACAAGAGGAGAGGGAGAGTGGTTCAAGGAGATGTGAGTTCTATGGTTGTCCTCTTCTGGGGAGACCTGTATTGTATCCATTGCCCAGAAGCTTGAAGGAGTGATGGGCTGATGATGAAGGATATCAGAAGGGGCTGGATCAAGCAGCTGTATTTATATCCTGAGGCCCATGCCTTCTGATCAGAGCTCACTGGGCCAGAGGAAGGCACTTATCCAAAGTAAGTCAATCAATAGAATGTCTTAGTGACCCATGGAAAAATGAAGGGTACAAATCAGATCTTCTTATTCAAGAATTGAAGACGCTTAGGGAGAATTGCAGGTGGTAACTCAGCTGGGTGGGGCTGGAGAGGCCAGTGTAGTGTTGAGTGGAGTCCTAAGGGAGCAACATCTCTCTTTGAGTGGGTAAAATCAGCCAATAGGGAGAAGTGGGTGGAACAGGCAGAAGTAGAGAAAAGAATTGCTCACACACATTGGGCATTTCCACCAGCCACTCCTCAGAAGGAAGGTTGGGCAATCTACTTCCATAGTGATACTGCCTCGGAAACCCAAGGAGGGGTTGTTATGAGTTGGGGCCGACTCGACACATAACAACATTGGGCATTTACTATGGGCCAGGCACTATTCTAGGCTCCTAGTATGTTTTTCTCATTCCATCTTAGCAACTCATAAAGCAGGCACTCTTCCAGTATTATTTTTATTTTACAGATGAGAAAAGAGGCAGAGAGGTTAAATGACTTGTTCAAGGCAAGTCCCCGAGATGGGCCTTCAAACTCAAGGCGGGTGACTGCAGTGCCTAGGCTGCTGGCCTCTGCCACATTAGACATAAAAATTGCATGGCAGTTTTGGCTCCAGGCCTATACACTGCAGTTTTGCCCCAGGGCTCCAGGGAGACCCCTTTTGTCTCCTTAGTTGAGCTACCTACCTTCAGTGGGCCTCTATTATTTGCAGCTGAAAGAGCCTGATGAAAATTTGAAGGAACTTCTGGCAGAAGGCAGCAGGATAGTTTTGGTCTGGACCTCCCTGTTGTTTTGTTGTCATGTGCCGTTGATCTCATAGCTACCTCCCTAGATGGCAGAATCCTTCAGGCCAGTAGAGGTGCATGGTCTTAAGGTCACCTACTCGTGAGACTCAGTGACTGCGGGTTACCATCAAAAACTGGAAGCCGGGGCTGGACAAGTGGAGTTGTTTAGCCTGAGGCTTCGTGAGGCTAAAAGCATTTGCCCAGTGACAGAATCTGAGTACTGGGTGGGGATGTGACTGCAACAATGAGCACTTTGGTACCAGAAGGGAGTCCAGGTGGTGACAGCTAAAATTCCATTCATATTTGTGCCTGTTGATAAACACTGTTAATACTGAAGTGCCCAAGTGTGGGATGGGTCCTGGAAAGTGAGTGGGTGGGTGGAGGTCCATGGGGTGGGGGTGGGGGTATAGTCTTGTCCCCATACCCTAACCCTTGTTTGGGGCGTGAGGGGTTTAGACGTAGGAACCAGTTTCTTCCTTCTTCAATGAGGGTTTGTGTATGTGTGAGCAAGTTGTCTGCAGATGAGATTAGGGAGTCAGGTAGTGCCTGGGGGTCAGTATGTCTCCACTACTGCCCAACTTTCTAACGCTCTACTAGGCTAACCTTTGCAGGAACAGAAGGCTCACAGCCTCTTCTCTCTGGACAAAGCCCCCCTCTCCTCTACTCTCTTCCTTGTAGGATAAGCTTTCTAGACTTTTCTCTCAGACTGGCAGACATGGTAACACCACCTGTGACTTAAGGCAGCCTTTAATTTTCAACCAAGGTGGCCATGAGCTGGGGGTTAGTGTGTGACAGATAATTTAACATCAATTGTTAAATTACTAAAGTTTGTGCATAAGTTACCTTAAAAACAAGAATCAAAGAGAAGGTAGACACCCAGTCTCCAAAAAAAAGCTCATCCTGTCAGCAAAGCCCCAGTGGTCTCAGGGAGGTAGAGGGAACAAGAGGCTGTCTAACCTAGCCTCTTGTTAGCTTGTTCTAGAATGCCTAGAAGGCTGCTAGGCATTCTAGCGGATGCCTCAAGGGTAGGGTGCCTGCAGCCTTGGGGTGCACTAGAAGATTCCTTGGGGTATAAGTTCATGTATACTTTTCCTTTTAATTTTTTATGCATATTTTATTAATGTTAGTGTTACGGTTTTTTGTCTCTCTCAAAAACATGTTATAAATCTTAACCCTTATACTTGTGGTTAGGTGCTGTGGTATTTAAGATTGTGTATCAATTTGGCTGGGTTGTGGTTTTGAGGGCTAGGCAGCTGGATGTAGTTATTCCCCAGGATGAGAGTGTAATCACCTCCATGGTGGAATCTGCTGTGAGCAGCTAAGTAGTTGCCTTCAAGGTGTGGCCTCTTTCCAGCATATATACGAAGCAGCTTTGGGAAATGGCTCTAGCTTTTGGCACATTTGGAGCCTGCATTTGGCTGTCTTCTAACCAGTGGTCTCCCATGTTGCCTGCCAATCTTAGGATTATGACATTTCATCTGCAGACCTTAGGCTTGTTAGCCTCAGCAGCCAGAAGCTGCTGAGATAGGAGAAGCCTCTAGCTCCAATGGGCCTGGAACAGGAGGCAGAGCTGAAGCCCAAGGTCAAGTGGCCTTCACTCAGCCCTCAACCCCACTTTGAACATCAACTTCTAGCCTTCTAAACTGTGAGAATAAATTCCTGTTTGTCAAAGGCATCCATTTATGGTATTTGTGTTATAGCAGCACTACAGAACCAAGACAGGTGCCTTGGCGGCACAGTGGTTAAAGCAGTTGGCTATTAACCAAAATGTTGGTGGTTCAAACCTACCAGCTGCTCCATGGGAGAATGATGTGACTATCTGCTCCTGTAAAGATTTGCTGTTGTGTTTGCCATTGATCCAACTTATAGCGACCCCTCCTTGGGTCTCTGAGGCAGTATCATTAGGGAAGCAGATTGCCCAACCTTCCTTCCGAAGAGTGGCTGGTGGGTTTGAACCGCCAGCCTTCTGGTTAGCAGTCAAATGTCTTGGGCACTACGCCACCAGAGCCTTAAAAACCTTATGGGGCAATTCTACTCTGCCACAGAGTCACTATGAGTGGGAACTTGACAGCAGTGGGTTTTTGGTATACCTGTGCCTATAATCTCACCTGGGAATTTTTTTTTTTTTTAAATGATGAGGCAGTATTAGTGTTTGATGTATCTTAAAAGTCAGGAGCCTAAGTGGTGCAGTGATTAAAGCGCTTGGCTGCTAACCAAAAGGTTGGTGGAATCTACTCGACACAGTGGGTTTGGTTTTTGGTGTCTTAAGCCAATCTCCTTTGAGATATGAGATAAAACAAGCATATGAACAAACAGGGGAAGAGAGATGCCAAACCACACAAGAAGATCACCCAGGAGCAGAAACCCAAAAGGGACAAGGACCTCCCTCAGAGCTGACAGAGAAAGCCATCCCCTACAGCCAGCACCCTGGATGCAGACTTCTAGCCTCCTCACGATGAGAAAATAAACGTTTGTTAAAGCCACTCACTTGTGGTATTTCTGTTATAGCAGCACTAGAGAACTAAGACAGTGTCTGGTATAACTTATATGTATATACTGTGGGTTGGTATGGACTGCTCACTGGAGGCAGCCGCTCTGGACATGGCCTGGATCCTGGCCACATGCCCCTGTTCAGGTGCCTTCTCCCTAGTCCGTCAGTCTGCTCATCACTTGGCAAGTTTCACCATGGCCTCTCCCAGGTGTGTACTGCAGGCAGCAGGAGCTCAGAGCCACTAGTTTCTAGGCAGGCTGGAGGCCGAAACAGGCCATGCCTAGAGCCCTCTGCCTTCAGACGTGACCTCAGCATGCTCTCCAAGCTCAGCTTTACCTTCTCAGAGGCCCCTCTCCTTTCCCCTCTCCCATACCCGTGCTCTCATGGCCCTAGCCTCTCTCCTTCAGTAGGCTGGCCTCACCAGGCCCCTGCTCAAGGCCTGTGGCTGAATGAACACACAGACATCAGGACCTGCTTCCCCTTCAAGGGTTTCTTTATTCAACCTGTAAAGACTGCCAGCAACTTGGCTGGGCCCTCTGTGGCTTCCTGTGAGGGAATGCTTGGAGTAAAAATGGATTTGGTCCCTTTCCTGGTTTCAACAATCGAGTGTCAGCATCTCTAGCCCCCCAACACAAATCAATAGCATTTGCTTTTCCTTGTTTCTCCCAACAGAATAAAAATATATCTCTTATCATATATATATATATAGATAGATAGGTAGATAGATAGATAGATATTTATCTACTGTACACACATACACATAAGAGTGAGCCTTGAACTAAGCAGGGAAGGACCTAGTGTCCCACACTGAGCCTCAGCTGGGGTGGGCAGGCAAGGAGGTACATGTTCTGCTTGGAAGCACCTCAGTGTGCAGTGCTGGGCTGGTGCAGCCTGGAGGGCAGACCTCTAGTCAGTCCTTTCCCTCCAAGAAACAGACTGGGCTATGACAAACCAGGCAGCCCCACCCAACCTTTCCATACATCTTAAAACAAGAAGCTACCTGATGGAGGTTTGAAGACTAATACCCAAAGTGCAGATAAAAAAGGAATTCCCTGAAAGGGCCCAGGGTCTGATGTTTTGACGAGAGCTCTGAGGCATCACCCAGCAGGGCTGACACCTGCCTGCCAACACCCTTGGCCCTGCAGACAGGGCCCCCTCCTGTACACAGAGGTCTGCTCCACCACAGAGAGGAGGGACTGGGGTGCCCTTTCCCTCCATGGGCCTTTAACTCCAACTCCTATGAGGCCCCAGGTATGGGAACCCAATGGCCAGGGTAAGACCCAGGTCATCCAATTAAGCCTGAGGTAATAAGTAGGCTGCGAGTGGTGGGATGTAGTTGGTAGACTCCTAAAGACTCCCACCTCCACAGACATTACCCTAGAGAGGCCAGTGGCCTAGGGCCTGACGGGACAGCTTGGGCTAAGGCATTTCCAGGAAGGTGGGGGTGGGTGGAAATGGATAGTTAGGGCCAATGTTTGGTGCCCGTGGCCAGCCACAAAACCCCAAAGGCACTTGGTAGCAGAAAGAGCACATTGGGGCCCAACTGGGCATCTCTGGACATCATCTAGTAACTCAGAGTTTGGGAGAGGAATGCAAAGAATGCTTCCTCTTCCTACTTGCCACCACATGCTTCAAGCTGTAACTGCTCAGGACAAGACCTAAGAGTCAACAAAAACCCTGCTGCTATTCTGAGGGTCGGAAGTAAGAACCATGGTACGGGGCTCACAGACGCGTGGGGTGGGGGCCAAGCACAGCCACGTAGCAACGTAGCAATTCTTCCTGAGCTCTTGTCTCTGGTGGAGTCAGTCTGGTCACCACAGCTAAGCAAAGTCACCGTAGGGTTCAAGCCAGACTTTTTCCCAAGGCACTGAGGAATCTGGAAAATCATCTTGGTTCAGACAGACTGCACCCCGCAGGGCTCATCTTTGGTGTTGGATAGCGAAGAGCTGAGCATTGAGGCTAAAGCTTGTGCAAAGCTGGGGGGAATCCAGGTGTGAGGGACGTTGGGAGGAAGTACCTGAAAAACACAGACCCTTAGTGTACATGCAGGTGATGCGCAATCTCCAGGAGGGGCCCCTGTGGAGATGTGGCCTCCTAGTTATTTCCCTGCCCAGATATGCTGCACAGATGGCTGAGTTCCAAGGAACAAGGGATTTGCTTCTGATGTAAATCTTCTCCAGTCAGCTCCAGATGAGCAACTCCCAGGCCCACCTGGCTTTGGGGGGAAAGAGAAGGCAGGAGACCAGGAGGACCAGGGCTGCAGCCGGTGGAGGTGCTCACTAGAGATGTATTTCCCTGAGGCCCACCACCTGAGGTGCCACCGTCCCTCCGTCCTGGGCTCCCTGCATTGCAGCGGCCGTCAGAGCTCTCTGGGGATGATGGAGAAGGGCAGCACGGGGCTGCTGGCCTCCAGCTCAAGGGCGGTGAGGAAGCAGTCAACGGCAGCCTCACTCTGGCCCTGGGCCTGAAGCACTTCACCCAGGCCCTGCCAGGCCTCATGGCAGGTGCTCTGCCTCTCCACGGCGTCCCGCAGCACCTTTTGGGCCAGACTCGTGCGGCCCAGTCGGCTCAGCATCAGGCCCTGTGGACCAAGCACAAGGCAGAGTTAATGAGGACATCCAGGGACCAGGTCACCTGAGCAACTGAGGCAAGGAGCCTGCCCGCTGCCACCAGCCCTGCTAGCAGCCAGAGAGGTCCCCTGTGTCTCTGGCTAGGGCAACATCAACTGACCCTGCGCCCATGAAGATCCTGCCCATTTCCATCCAGGCCCTTCTTCAGCCCCAGGCTCCCAGAGGTGCTGGCAGGAATTCTGCTCTTCCTGACCTCCCATGCACAGGCTTTCAGTCAACAGACCTGCCTTTCAGTCTGGGGGATCCTGGGGAAGTCACACAACCCTCTGACTCTGTTTCCTCATCTGTAAATGGTAAAATAGTATCCATCCCTAAGGTCGTTGAGAAATTTAAATGAGTCAGTATGTGTAAAGCACTCAGAACTGTGTCTGGCCCACCGGGAGTGCTCAATAAGCACAAAAACCACATCTGTTCTCACGGTCTTTGCTGCTTGCATCTTGGAGCTGCCTGCACCTTCGCCCCAGGGATCAAGTGGGTGAAAATGTCCATTAAATGGCTTCACCCATGACAACCAGAGAGGAGGTACTCAAGCTTGTTAGTGAGAGGGGGCAGCTGCTGCTTTTTTAAAAAATTTTTTATTGTGATTTTGGTGAAAGTTTACAGAACAAATTCATTTTCCATATAGTAGTTCATACATATTTTGTTTCATGACACTGACTGCAATTCCTCACAGTGTAACAGCTCTCTTCCCACTTCCTCTCTGTAGTTACCTCTTCCCTGTGTCCTTCCCTGTGCATTTCTGACCCCTGAGCCATCTTCCTGTGCAAATACTATCCTTCTGTTCTCCCATGATTGATCGTTCCATGGAGTACATCTATCTGATGTAAATGTTCACCCCATATGTCTACTGTTTGGGTGGAAGCCAAGGGAGTGAGTTCAATTCCAGACCCGAAGGGACTATGGGCCATAGTCTTGGGGGTCTCACTAGGCTCTATCAGACCAGTAAACCTGGTCTTTTTTATGATTTTGAGTTTTGTTCCACACTGTTCTCCTACTTCATCTAAGATCTCCTGCACTGATCCCTTTCTGAGTGGTTGATGGTGGTAGCCGGACACCATCTAGTTCATCTGATCTCATGGTCATATAGGCTGAGGTTTGCAATGGTCCACTAGTTCTTTAGACTAATTGTTTCCAAGCATCTTTGGTTTTCTCCATTTTTCTTAGGGGGCAGCTTCTTTGCTTCATCAAGCAGATGGTCTTCCTGGGGGCCTCTGGGTCCTATGACCTAAGCACCCAGCCCAGTCTCACTGGCAGGTGAGAACAACAGGAGTCCTCAGAATCAGAAGCTGTATTTTAACAAGATTCTGTATATCTGGGGTGGAAATGCAAATTCTCGGCAGGGGGTTCATACCAGAAAGAACCTGTTTGAAGCCCTGGTGCTGGGCGAAAGGCTTGGATCAACTCAGAGAAGAAGGCTCTGGAAGAACAGATCAGGAGCATGCTGGGAAGCGTGGTCCTGCTGTTTGGTTCAAACAATCCTGTTGCCAGAGAGAGGAGCAGTGACAGGAATTGTCACGAAAAGGGGATGGGAAGTGAAACTGGCACCCTGTCCCCTCTACATCCTCTCCCACCCACACTGGAAGGGTGCAGGAGGAGGACAGGGTGGTAAGCAGGTTGAGGGGGTGGGGGCAGAAGGTCGCTTTGCACTGATCTCTGTTCCTGGCCCCTGAAGCACAGGGGTCGTTTAGAGACATGAGATGAAGCCGTAACACCACCAACTTCTTGGACAGGCAGGGCCCAGGGTGCGGGTGGCAGCTGCCTTCTCTGTGCCTAGAGCCCCCTCTCTGATGCCCGCCCACTGACGGCCACGTACATTTTTAGCTAGAACATTTTCCTCACTGCACTCCCCAGAGTTAGGCCCTCTGTTGCTATGGAGACCCACTGGGGAAGATGCATATGCTTGATTTCTTAAGTCCTCTGAGAGCTTGGAATATGACCAATTAGTCAAGAGTGAAAGATGGCACTTAGGATATCCAAGGAAAAGCACCCCCGCCCCACCCCAGAAGCTAGAGGTCCAGGGGATGGGGAAAGAGGGGCCATATTGACCATGCCTCTATCAACCCCTGGCAAAGCCATACCCAAGGAACCACGAAGATGAGGGGGAGGACTATAGGAGGAATGTAGAGCCTCAGGCCAGCCGAGCTCAGGCCAGATGGGAGTGGTGCTGACTCAGGGTGCCCAGGACCAGGGGACAGTGCCCAGTCTGGCCAGCAGGGCACCAGGCCAAGCCACTCGGCCCACATGGCCTAAGAGGAGGACCTGAGTAGCTTAGAGTGGAACCAGGCCCTCAGGGAGGAGGGAAGGGAGGCGAGACAACAGGCCGCCAGACACCAAAATTAAGCACCAAAAATGGAAGGTTTTGAGGCTTGGGAGTGCTGTGCGTCGGGGAGCGATGGAGGACAGAGGGGAAGGCCACTGGGGCTTCCCGAGCCAAAAGTCTCCACAGGGAGGGCAGGGGCTTGAGCGGCTATCACACACTATGTTTTCTATATTGAGCCTCCACACGAGATTTTGTTTAAAACAAGGGCTATGATGCTAAAAACAAGTCTGAAAACCCCTGCTCTGGAGAAGCATGTGGGCGTTTGGGAAGAGGCCAGATGTGTCTACAGGCTGCAGGGTGTGTGTGCTGGCTTTACTCTCAGTCTGGAAGGTTTGCAGTGGGTCCTCACTGTGGGCTCTGTGTAAAGAAACAGCCAGGGGACCCACAGCCAGTTGCCCACAGGGGGATCCAGCTCTGCTACCAACACCAATGAGTGCTCTGACCATGGGCAGGCGGCCATTTCCATGGTCCCTCATCCGGAAGCCAGGGACAAGAACAGTCCTCCCTCCCAGGGCTACTGTGCGGATTCTGATGACATATTTGAAAACATTCAGGGGCACATGGTGGGCGGATAGCATACAAATTTCCCCAAGTTAGGCAGAGGGTCCTACAGGGTTGGGGGGAGGGTGGAACAGCTGACTTCTCTGTTGACCAGGAGAGCAGTGAGCCTCTCTGTGGGGGATGATTGTGGGTTGGGGTGGATTACCCCACCCCCTGGCCCATACACACCCTGGGGTGACAACCTTAGAGCCTGAAAGGAGACACCGGGTGGGGGTCAGGCTGGGGCCCCGAGGCTTGAAGCCTGTAACAGGATCTGCTGCCATCTGCCCCTGACACCAGTCGGGTTCATGTTTGGTAGCAACTCTGAGCTGTTTGCTGCCTGACAACTGGGCTGGGGCCAGGCCCAGGAAGATGTGAGGGCTCACCTGCTCTGCACCCAGGCCAGCCCTGTGCCCACAGTCTGCTGACACCTTTCTGCCCCTGCCCCCAGCTGCCCAGAGAACAGGTTTCCAAGATGGTGGAAACTCAGAACCAGGACCTCCATCCCATCCAAATGTCTGTGCCGACTCCTCACCACTCCACTCTGCTATGGGGATGCCCTGTCCTAAGCCTGGAGACCAGACCTGCTGAGTGCCTCTCGGCTTGTAGCCCCTCCTCAACTTGTGCCAACTACCACAAGGATCAGAAAGGTCTATAGTTACTAAGCTCTGGGTCTAAAAAAGGGATGGGGAGAGTAGGTTGATTAGAGCCATTGAAGTTTCAGAGAGGGGCAGGGTTGTAAGGGAAGTTCCCAGAAATTCCCAACTCCACCCATTCCTTCTTCCCTCCCTTCCTGGATCTCAGGGAGGGATCACCTGGTCACATCTCTCCTAGGCAGGCCTCCAGGTGGCCCTCCCTGAGGATGCTGCCTCTCCCATCCCCACGACCACCTGGAGTCTCATCTGGAGGCTTGGCCACTGTGGGGCTGTTGTACGTGGTCTATGCCCATATCTAGGATGAGAGGGGCAGGGTCACAGGACAGAACCTCAGTGGTGCTTGTTTGGTGGGAGGATCCTGGACACAGAGCCAGGGGCTGACCTGGACTCTCTGGCTAGGGGGATGCTATCAGGCTGAGCCTGGCAAAGCCTTACTCTTCAGGCCAGGGAGATCAGCTGTCCTGCTTGGGTCTGGTTGCTGCCATTTGTATGGTGACTCTGAGAAGAATCTCCTGTCAGGGCAAGGACAAGGACTGCAGCTTAGAACAGGGGCCTAAGGGAAGAGGTCCTACCTTCCTTTTTCAGAACTGCCCCCATACAGCATTCCACCCTATTAAGGCACAGCCTGACAATGTCCCCCAGAGCAGCAGAAAGGCCCGGGTGCGTAAGCATTTTCCTTCTTTTTTTGAGAAGGGGGAGGGCTGCCCTGGGAAATAGAGTGCTAGGCAAATGCGAGTGCTAGGCAAATGCGGTCAGGCTGAGAGCTCCTCCCCGCCCTTCCCTCAAGTATTTATACAAGTTATTTTGGGAATTTTCTTTCTGAGCTCAAAGCACATTCCTGGGATTCTGTAACAGCCTTTCCAGCTGGGAAGTCCAGAATCAGCTGGAGGCTGCTGGAGCCTCCTGGTCCCTGAGGCCTCTGCCTGGGGACACTGGTGCTTCAGGAAGGAGCCCTGGGGGCTCTCTGAGTCTGCTCTACAGGAAGGGCTCCCTCCCTTCACCCACCCTAAGCACTGACACACCCTGCAAGGGAGGCTCTGGCACACCTGGGCCATCTGGGGCTCTGCATCTGGACTTTCTGCGCCACATTCCAGCCGGGGCGCTTGTCGACATTCCGGGCTCTTTCAGGTGTGTCAGCATCAACCTGTTCAACCAGACTGGGAACCTGCTGTCCAAGACCCAGCCCCCTTGCACCACCACATCCCCCATCACATCTCTGCTGGGGCTGGGACAGCTCCAAGCACACAGGCTGGCCCCAGTCCCCTGTGGTGAGAAGAGGTATAAATCCTGCTAGACTCAGCCTGAGGCCTGGCTGAAATGCTCACGTTGTGGGCCCCCTAGGCTCGCAGAGGAAGAGGACCTGCTGAGAAGTTCCTAGACTTCCTAGGACCTTAGTCTTCTAGGCTGGTGAGTCTAGAAGTAAACACCCTGTGATTGGGGAATGAGAAGTTCTCCTCTCTAAGGAGACAGCTTTATGATGGTAATGGCTACCGGGGGTGGTGATGGCCTGTTTGAGAGGGGGTGTGGGGGCCAGTTAGACAAGGGGGAAAAATTGACAAAATGGATTCTGATGCTAGTTATATCAACAGTGCAGCCCTCACTGAGACAAGAGAAAGTAATTTCTGACCTGAATCTGTGACAGGCTTAGAAAATGCTTTCTCCTCATTCCTTATCAGAGAGTTGGTGGTAGACTTCAGGGGCCTACACAAGCCTAAGGTTTTCTAACAGTTCTGACCACAGTCAGAGGAACAGGCCTTTGTTTTCTTGAAGGTTTCTGTGCTCAGGGCCAAGGCTCAGGGTATATGCAAGAGGGTCTGTTAGCCCAGGGACAAGGTGGGGTAAAGAGGGAACTTGGAACACCACTGAGAACCATGCTGCTGGGACATTCTTTTGTGCCACCCCCCCAAACCCTCCCCTAACACACACAGTGAGCCTCTGCAACCTTCTCCACTTTTCCACCAGGGAGTATAGACCTCAGGTAGAATGGGGAGGGGTGAAGAAAGATAGCCTACAAAAAACTACCTCAGAGTAGGAAGTCCAATGATCAATAAGAATTCCTAATGAACTTCCCTGCCAAACAGAAGCAATACTCTGTGTCTGCTTGTCTGGAGCCAGTGAGATAGGTTCAGACTCCATTGATGAGAGGCTGCATACATGAATCTAAGTAGAACTCAGTTGTGTACACACACACACACACACTCACACACACACTCTCACATACACACACACAGAGAAGCAGAGGGTAAGACTTCAGAGTCCTCTCATTTCCTCAGGCTGCTTGGACCCTCTAAGTCACTTGCTACAGTTCAGGAAGACAGAGCAAGGAGGGAGAAGCCCAGAGCAAAGGCCCAGGGCCCAGGAACCAGAGACCTCCATGGTCTGTGCATTGCTGGCCTTGTCCAGTGTCAGGCAGCCTTCCAAAGGCTGGGCACTAACTTTCACTTGTCAGCTGTTCCCAACACCTTTCCTCCTTAAGCCAGGAATCAGACGTTGAAGCTGGGTGTGACTATGGCTGACTGCAGGGCCAAGCAGGTCCACCCGAGAGCTTGCAGCCTCAGAGATGCCAAGCCTGAGCTGAAGAGAACCTTAATCAACACAAAGATTACATAAAAAGGTCTGAAATGCCTCTTGATTCTCAACTCAAGAGTCTCCCTACTAGGCACTGCCCTCATTCTTAGCAAAGGTCACACCAAGCCTTACACCCAAGCCTTGTGCCCGCCACCCCACATGTCAACAGCCTATCATGGTCTATGCCTGGCCCCAGATGGGCTTGTACACGGTGGACTCAGGGAGGCCAGCTTTGTCACAGTGAGTCTCTCATCTTGGTTCAGGGCCTGTTCTTTCTTCTGCCAACCCAGAGCGTCTGAACATGGCCTAGGAGCCATGCTTCAAAAACAAACAGCAAAAACAGCCATAACTACTAGGCCATCAACTCACCAAATTACGAACCTCACTCTACCAATAGCCCCAGGGGCTTGGCATTGTGGTCCTCATTTTATAGAGGCAGTTCTGAGAGCTTAAGGAAGTTGGCCCAGGTTAGATAGCAAGTAAAAGCAAAACTGGACTCAAGTCCAGGTCAGTCAGGACTTGAAAGTTGTACTCAAACCTCCAGATAGCTCTGCAGCTCTGAAACTGGGCTCCCAATCCAACCCAGACACCCAGTCCTAGAAGCAATGGCCAAAGGTAGCTCTTAGGTACCTGCCCATGCTCTTCCCTCCTGAAGGACCAACTTCCCCACGTTCTGTCTCTGGGAGCTGACTCTGCCCAGCACTTCCTCCCTGCCTTCTCAGCATGCTGGTGATATCCTGTGCCACTCTCACAGCAGAGGGATATTTGGGCCAAAGATCTTCACCCCACAGTAAGCTCAGTGAAACCAGCCTGGTCAAAGATGTGGATCAGGACCATGGCACCAAGTCTTCCATGCAAATGATGAAAAAAATGTCCCATGTAGACTCTTCACAGCTCTCAGCTCATGGGAGCCCTAAAACTATCCCTTGAGGTCAAAAGAGCCTGACTTACCAGCCCTATTTGAGAGGAGGTAAAACTGAATCACTGAGAGGAAGTCACCCCGAATGTCCCCTAGTAAGCTGAGAGTGGGCAGGGATGGCTCCCTATCTTAGGAGTGTCACTCTCTTGTCTGGTCCTGCCCTTCAGGACTAGGGATGGGGTCAGTTAGGAGGAGGAGACAGATGAAACTCTGTGCAGCCAGAGGTCACCTCTGGCCTTAAAGCCTTCCTGATGGGTTCTTGCACCTACAGAGAATCCCTAAGGGTCTGGGCTGGGACAGCCAAAACCTCTGGTCCTTGGTGACTCAGGCCCTTCCTTGGGAAGCAGCAGGGGTGGTGGGACTTAAGATGTCTGGCAGCAGAGCCTGGGGAGAGGGTGGGAGGCTCAGGATGCCCTTATCAGAGGGCAACAGATGAGAGCATGCTGTCTCCCATCCTTCCAGGGCATGTGGTCAGGCAGCCCGAGTTGCTTCAGAAGCTACAGCCCAGGGAATTACATCACAGGAGCCAAGGCTCACACAGAATGGTCTCCCACTGCCGGAGTGCCTCAGGAAGGGTCCTGGGGAGATGGGGCAGCAGGAACTTGGAGCTTTGCCACTGAGAAGCATGACAAGGGACAGGGGTCAGTTGGCATCATGTAGCCTCACCCATCAACTCATGATAGGGGGACTTTTGAGTTTCTCTTGTGGGGGAGACAGGCTGTACTGAAGCATCTACACTCCCCAGGCTCAGCTGAGCAGGGTAGGAGAGTGGGTTGGTCTGTGGCCAGGACTGAGGTCTTCTTTAGTGGCTAGTAAACAGAGTAAAGCCACCTGTCCTATGGGATGCACTAATCTCAGCCTTAGAACAGCCACTAGCCTTCCCAGCATAAAGGCCAGGTGAACTCAAAGAAGCCCTTCTTGGGAGAGCTCCCTGTGACTTGACCCCCTCATTACTAATTCTCTGGCAACCTATCCTCTTCTCCCCACTGCCTTGGAGGTACCCAGTAGGCCACCCTCTCCCTTGGCACTGGGCTTGGAAGGTCTTTTGCAGCAGGTGGTACAGAGGGGATCCTGGGTGGCAGGGCAGTGACAGGCTCAGGGATGGGAGTGCAGGCTGGCTGGGATCCCTTTTTAGCTGAGCCCCTGCTAATCTTCAGAAGGACCCTGCTTTCCCTTCTCATGTCTCTTCTGGGGCAAATAGGTGCAATTCAGACTTTTCCTTCTAAACTAACTCTTCTGTAGTAATTTCTGAATACCCTAGCTGAGTGGGACATCCAGACACCTAGAGGGAGGCTGAGATGAAGCTGGCAGGGTCTAGCAGGACCTGTTCCTGTGATTTGATTTGAAATTTCCATCTTCAGAGACCATGCCTTATTCTCTCCATACTTTGCAGTCTCCTGAAGATCCCTGGGAAGAACTCCTGGCTGTGTATGAGCTTGGCTTGGGCAACAGCCTTGGGATCAGGGCTTTATGCACAAACTCCTGTGAGACACTGCTGTGGGCACCATGATGGGTCATCCCCAACACAGCACTATTAAGGAAAGTGCTTCCTTCCCATCTGATCTGGGTGGAAGAGCTTAATTGAGCCTAGGATGAAGCCAGAACCACAGGGACATCTCCCATTGGGCCCAGAACAAGGAGGGCAGCAGGACGGGAGAGCAGAGAACCTGCTCCTGGGCCAAAGTTTATATTCTTAAAAACCTCTCAAGCCTGGTTCCTGAAAGCAACAGCCTTTGATTCCCCCAAGGGCTTGCTCCAACCTGTCCCCAATTGTCCTGCTTCACTCACAGTCCCAGGGAAGCTGAACCTACTGAAGGGACAATGGGGCCAACTTTGGCACCTGCACAGCACACTAAGAACATCTCCATCCTCTTCTTTCAACTTTGGGGTGGGGGGCTCAGCCATCCAGGCTTGGAGGTGGCCATGTTTTCAGAGGAGGAGTGACTCTTTGTCCCTTGTACCCGTCAGAGGCTGGTGTCCTCACAAAACCACAGCTGTGAGGTAAGGCTAAGATGTCCTAATTCCTAGGAGACTGGCTCCCATGGCGGGGTACCAGTTCTAATCAATGTTCCTTTCTGTAGGTCAACTCTCCAAGGGTGCTCTAGGCTCCAGAGTTCACAAATACTGAGCCAGACAATGTGTCTCTTGTTATCTATTGACTGTTTTCATAATGAATCCATTACTTAAACACCAAGATGACTTTGACTGACTGGTAGTATTTCCCATCATGTTGTATCATGTTGAAAAAAGATCCCAAGGTCATATCTGTGCTCAGGGGGAAAAAGCGCTGATTGATTAGCAATGTCTGTCACAGGTGAGGGACTGGAGAGGGAGGATGTCCATGCTGTGCCTTTCCTGGTATCGCACTGTAGATTTTTGGAAGCACTTGCATATGTATCACCTCATTTGATTAGAACAACACTGTGCTCTAGGAATAGTGAAAGTTATTATTCATTTTACAAAGGGGGCTGTCAGGAGCATGGATGGTAAGTGTTTTTCCTAAATCATGTGAGTAAATTGTGGCTAGATACCCAAGGATGAGAGCTCAGATGTCCTCAGTCCAAGGCCAGTTTAGGGAAGTCACTAAGCTTAGGGAACACTTGAGATCAACACATGCCAAAGCATTCCCATGTCTTTGGGACAAGAATGCTTAGTAACTCTTCCTCAGGGTTGAAATTTGCTATTCTTTATGCATATGTGTGGGATGCTGGCAGGAACAGAGCGCATGGCAAGGGGATGGGCTGCCCACGCTGGAACCAACTGCCCCTCTGCTTGCCTATAACTTTAGAAGGGACAGGCCTGGTTTTGACTTGCTCCAATTTCATTAAATTAGCAAGGCACCCCAGGAAGAGAAAAGGGACCATTTCAAACACATCTGCAGGGAGTCACTCTGGACAGCTGTTCAGTTACCATGGAAACCCACCCTTGGAAACTGCTTCCATTTCAGGAAAATAGCTACAAACAATAATAAGCATAAATGAAAAATGGTACACTTATGACTTGAAAACTGTACTTGTTATTGGATTTCATTGGGTCTCAGGGGCTGAGATGGAAGGCTCATATCCGAGAACACAGTGGCTGGCTGTGGGCCTAATGACAGAGCCTGCATCCTCCCTCCCACCTCCCTAATCAAGTTTCTGGATGTGACTTCCGCAGAGGCATTTATCAGAGAAGCTAATGTCTGAATCGTGGGAGGCAGGAGGATGTCCCTCGTCAAAAAATAAACAGCTGCTGAGCAGACTGGAAGGTAACATGGAGCCATGTGGACGGGGAATGTGGGTTAGGGGGTGATGTTGCTGCACATACACATGGGCCCCAGTTAGACAGCCTTAAAAGAAATGAGGCACTGAGAATAAGAGCTGAACTTAAGACTCTCTGCACTAGTCCATTTTCAAGCACCTTCAGGTTTGCAGAAGACCTTATAAAGATGACCTGGTCCAGCTCCTCCCCTAAGTGATGTCTACATTCTCTTGGCAATATCCTTGCCAAATGATTTCTGAGTTTGTGTTGGACTAAGAGTTACAACGTTTTTCCTGACACTAACTCCCTGTTGGTTCTTGAAATCTAACTCCCTGTTGCTTCTACTCATAAAGAAATCCGACCCCTCTTGGCAATAAGCCTGCAGCCATCTGGAGTCATTCTCCTGATCTTTCCATGTTCTCCATGTGGTGAAGGCAATGATACCCTAGTAACCTTCTCCTCAAACAGCTCTCGAGGGAGATATCTGAGGTAGAACCCAGACTCTAACAAGGGAGGAATATGTCACTAGCTGTGGACTCCTAAATTATATTTCATATACAGGCTTTATGCTTTTCAGATTATTCCATTTTTCTGCTACTTGCTCTTGGAAAACAGCTAAGACAGGCAGGAAAAAACCTATTTCTAGGGTCTGATACCACAACCACCTGGTAGAGCAGGTATTTAATAAATGTTTGTTGGACCAGAGAATCCTTACTGGATAGATAACTCAAATGGAGGTTCAGAGAAGGTAGCTGACTTGCTTGCTCATGATCACCCAGGAAGAGAGAAAGTCAGGATGAGAGCACCAGCATCCTATCTCCCAGCCTCCAAGCCTTCCCACAGGAAGGCCCCTCTCTGGCAACCAAGTCTGTGAGCATCAAGCTTACAACTGGGGTCAGCAGGTCCTTAGGCTCCTGGGCCCTCTTACTACTGAGGGGTCATTCTTAATATGTGCTTGAGTTCATCTGACAAGAGCACACAACCAGA
This sequence comes from Orycteropus afer afer, assembly GCF_000298275.1. Taxonomy (NCBI): domain Eukaryota; kingdom Metazoa; phylum Chordata; class Mammalia; order Tubulidentata; family Orycteropodidae; genus Orycteropus; species Orycteropus afer. Next base: position 7,071,553 of record NW_006921711.1, on the reverse strand, counting down.
TCATGCACTTCTTCCAGCAGTAAGACATGTTCTGAAATGGGGGCTGTTTCATGCAGCCTGAGGGGGTGGCCTGGGGACCCCTAGAAAGAACAGCATTTTGGTATCTGCCTAGAATCTGGATTTTCCTTCAGTACAAGGATTTGATGAGCAACAAAGAGCCCTTTGGAACCATGTCACCTTATAGAAACCTACAGCAAAAAGGAAGTCACAAAGATTATCAGTCAGCCTTCCTAGGTTTTTTCATTTACCCAGACCCTGACCAAGGGCAAACCACCTGCCTATACAAAATAAATTGTCTGAACTTGCTCCTGTGGCTTTCAGCCAAACAATAGATAGGCATTTGGGGTGAACATTTACATCAGGTATATACTCCTTGGAATCAATTGTGGGAAAACAGAAGGGCAGTGTTTGCACAGGGAGACAGCTGGGGGGGTACTTGGGAGGGAAGGATACAGGGAAGATGTAACTACAGGGAGGAAGTGGGAAGAAAGCTGATACACTGTGGGGAACTGCAGTCAATGTCTTGAAACAAAATGTGTATGAAGCTGCTGCATGGAAAATGAATTTGCTTTGTCAACTCTTACCCAATTACAAAAAAAAAAAAAAAAAAAAAAAAGTCTTCTCTGACAGCAGGAGGAAGCCACCTCCCCCAGATGCCAGAGAACAGCAGGCAAGGCACTGGCCACAGGGGAGGGAGAGTGGAGGGAAGGAGGGGATGAGAAACATACAGGCAAGGGGACAGGAGGCGGGGAGGAAGCAAGATGGGGGAGGTGAGGTAAGAGGGAACATGAGGGTGGGGTGAGAAGCGGGGAAACATGGTGGGGTGAGGTGGAGATGGGTGCTCACTCACCAGACTGTGCATGATACGCACGCCATCCGGGTTCACTGTGAGCGCCTCCTGGTACAGCTGCTTGGCATCCTCCAAACTGCCCTTCAACTCGGCCAGCCGGCCCCGCATGTAGAGCACCGAGTGTGAGGTGGGGAAGAGGCCTGCTGCCTCCTGGATGCAGAAGCCTGCTTCCTTGAGGTGTTGCTGCTCCATGAACAGCTCAGCTGCGAAGCCAGAAGGGCAGTGGGAGGTGTGAGTAGTGGGCAAAGTTGGAGGCAGCGGCCCCTCACAGATTCCCCCATCAGCCTCCAAGGTATAGTGACTGAAACTGTCCCACTGAGTTACAGCTTACTTGGGGAGGCAGCATTAACACTAGGTAATTGTTTTTGAGTGCTTACTATACACTAGGCATCATGCTAAGTGCCCCATACTGATGGCCACACTCAATCCTCGCACAAACCCTGGAGAACAAGTAATTTATTAACACTCTGCTTTAAAGATGAGGCAGCTGGCACAGAAAGGTTAAGGAACTTGCCTAAGGCCACAGGGAGAGTGATGATTTACATGGGTGTCTGGCTTCACAGCCTGGCAGTGGGGACGTGGATGGTGTCCCCTGGTGACTCTGGCTTCTTTTTCAGTGTCTCTTCACTTCTTTTGTTCTTTATGTGTCTGGGCACAAGGAGGTGAAACTAGATACTGTTGATGCGGCCTCCTGGTCCAGGAGAGGCTGACTGTGACGCACTAACTCCACCCAGTGTGATCAGGACGAGATAGGGTGTGCTCAGAACCCCCAGGGAGAACCAAGGGATCCAGCCAGAAAGGGGGCTGGGAGGACCAGGAGCAGAGAGGCTCTGGGAGAGCTTGCTAAGGGGAGAGCTGGGGCTCCAACCAGGTGATGTTAGGAACAATGACAAAACCAGTGACCTGCACTGAAGTGTCTGTGTGCCGACTGAGCCCATGAAGCTTGGGAGCCCAGCTCAGCTGCTGAGAGGCGGGCAGTTCAAACTCAGCCACTCCTCAGAAGAAAAATGGAGCAATATATAGACTATAGCTTTGGAAACCCTATGGGACAGTTCTACCCTAACATAGAGTCCCTATGAGTTACAAATGACTCAATGGCAATAGGTCTGGTTTGATTTAACCCTTATAAGGATGCTTGGAGGGTCAGCTGATCTTTGACAAAGGCCCCAAATCCATTAAATGGGGAAGAGAATGTTTGTTTAATAAATGGTGCTGGCAAAACTGGAGATCCATTTGCAGAAAAAGGAAACAAGATCTGTACCTCACACCACACACAAAAACAAACTCCAGATGGATCAAAGACTTAAATGTGAAACCTAGAACTATACAGTTTCTCAAGGAAAATTTAGGGTCAAACTTAAGGGCCCTAGTATTTGGGTTAAATAGACTACCAAGCATAATTCAAAATGCACCAACAGCAGAAGAGAAGCCAGATGATTGGGACCTTCTAAAAATTAAATGTTTATGTGCTTCCAAAGACTTCTCCAAAAGAGTCAAAAGACAACCTACAGATTGGGAAAAATATTTGGTAATAACATATCTGACAAGGGACTTATCTCTAGAATTTATAGAACACTCCAACACCTCAATAACAAAAAGACAAACAATCCAATTAAAAAATGGGCAGAAGACATGAATAGACACTTCACCAAGGAGGATATTCAAGCAGCCAACAAACATATGAAGAAATGCTCACGATCATTAGCTATTAGAGAGATGCAAATCAAAACAACAATGAGATACCATCTTGCTCCAGCACTAGTAGCAAAGTTCAACAAGACAGAAAATAACAAATGCTGGCGAGGTTGTGGAGAGATTGGGACTCTCATACACTGCTGGTGGGACTGTAAAATGGTACAACCATTGTGGAAAGCAGTATGGCGATTCCTTCAAAAGTTGGAAATACAAATACCATTTGACCCAGCCATCCCATTACTAGGTATATACCCTAAAGAAGTGAGAGCCATAACAAGATCAGATATATGCATGCCGATGTTCATTGCAGCACTATTTACAATAGCCAAATCTTGGAAACAACCTAGATGTCCAACAACTGAGGAATGGATAACCAAACTTTGGTACATTCACACAATGGAATACTATGCAAGGCTAAAGAATAATGTAGAATCTGCAAAACACCGCATAACGTGGATGAACTTGGAGGGCATTATGCTGAGCGAAATAAGTCAGTCACAAAAGGACAAATATTGTATTAGTCTGTTATTGTAAAAGTTAAGGAAAGGTTTATATATTGGAGGACATTTTCTTTGTTGGTTACCAGGGGTGGGAGGGGAGGGGAGGGAATGCTGTTAGATAGATAGAGATAAATATTGATTTGGGTGAAGAGAAGTGCAATGTACCAAATGTGAGTGACCAATATGGCAGCATTGAGGATGAGAAAGACATAGAGAGTTACATGGGCAGTACAGACAACAAATATGAAGCCCTTTGCATATACAGTACTGAGTTGTCAATGAAAGCAAACATGGGTATAGGGACGGATAGATGGGTGAACAAGCTAAACAATTAGGTATGTCTAAATGGAGAGTGTATCCAAGATTATATATAGGGTTGGAAAACAATGGGCCTATAAGTTCATGTGAATGATCAGAATTCCCAGGTGTATAGTAGAGCTGACAAGGGGCAAGGTTATGGTCATTACTTGGTCACAGCCAGCTACCCAGAGGAACCGAGTAGTTGATCCTGCGGGCTTGGGACCATAGTCGCAGGGGACATCAAGCTCAATTGGCATAACATACTATACAAAACATTGTTCCACCTCCTACTTTGGCGAGTAGCGACTGGGACCTTAAAAGCTAGGAAGCTGCCATCTAGATGCAACAACGGTCTCTCCTCGTCAAGAAGAAAGAAGAAAACCAAAATTAATGGAAACAACCAGTCCTAGAGACTGGTATACCATCCGATCTGCAACCTATACAACTATGAGACCAGAAGAACTAGATGGTGCCCAGCTACCACTGCCATCCACTTGGAAGGGATGTAGGAGATCCTGCATAAAGAGGGAGAACAATGTGGTAGAAAACTCAAAATCATTTGGAGGCAAAAAAAATAAATAAATAAATAAGAAGGTGGGAACCAGGTTTGCTGGTCCAATGGAGCCTGGTGTAACCACTGAGACTATGGCCCCTAGCTGCCCTTCAGGTCTGGAATTGAACCCACAACTGTGGTTTCCAGCCAAACAAAGTACAGGCATGTGAGTTAAACATTTACCTCAAGTAGACACATGCCCTGGAGAGAACAATCATGGGAGAAGGAAGGGCTGCTTATGCACAGGGAGATAGCTCAGGGTGCAGAAGAGTATGAAGGGATGGACACTGGGAGGAGGTAACTATGGGGAGGAAGTGGGAGGGGAGCTGCTGCATTGTAAATTTTGGTCAATGTCAGGAGACAAAGTATATGTGAACTGCTGTATGAAAAGTGAATTTACTCTGTAAATCTTCACCCAAATCCTAAAAAAAAAAAAAAAAAAGGGATGCTTGGAGGGAGGCAGGTGCTATCATGAGTTCCACTTTAACAAACCAGGCTGAGGTGAGGACCTCGCCCCGATTCCCTCTGTGCGGAAGAACAAAGGCAGGGCTGGAAGCTTCACCAGCTCCTCAACCTCCCTCTGAAGCTCAGGACTTTCCACTGCACCCTGGGAAGGAGTTGATGCTCACAACCTTTTTTGTCCGCAGGTAGTGAAGCAACTGCTCCAGGACCAGTTAGGATTCTTTCCTAGACCAACCCTGACGATTCTGGGCCACTGCACACAGGTATGCACTTCCTGCCTTGCTGTAGAGGGGCACACCACAGCAGGTGCTGTCAGAGATGCTGTTGGGGGCTGTGGCTCAGCCTCCCCACTCACACTGCCCATTCAGCCTTCCTTTCTCAGTGGCCAGGGCTCAGCTACCCCATTCCGGGGCTGGGGTGCATACTGAAGTCACAGAAGGATCACAACATAGACAGGGAGTGCAGCAAGTTAAACAGAGCCTGACTTGTGATTGTGCCAAGAGCTTTTCCTAGTAAAGGCTGAGAGCTGAGGTTATGCTAGTTCAAATATGTCTGGGGTGGGGTGGATAAAGGATCTCCAAAAGAGGTTCCCAGAAAGGTGGGCAAACCAGGCCCAAGCAACCCGCCTAATCAAGACCATGACTATAGCATAGCACTCAGGGTCTTTTGCACAAACATTGTCTAAGGTTCACTATGCAAGAAAAATAACCTGCAACATCTTAGAAATGGCACGGGTTGTCAAAGGGGCACTCATTCTCTAGTGGAGATGAGAATTTGGAAGAATCTGAGAATTAATTAGAAAACAGACAAGGCAGGCTTCCATGATAAGGAAAAGAGAAATGCAGGCTCTAGTCTCTAGAAACAGCCTGGACTGGAGATTGCAAGACAGAAAGCCCTGGAAGGAGAGGCCTATAAATGCCAGCTTTGAACTGAAGGCCTTGCTGGGCCATGATGGGGCTCAGGGCCACCCCAGTCTCCATGCTCTTGCCAGGCTCTGGAGTCATGTTCCCTTCCTGAGCTGCTGCCTTGGGATCCCAGTAGGCAGCCATTGTAACTGAGCAGTCATCACGCAACTCTTGAGCACTGTGTGCCCAGCCCTACCATGAAAGGAAGAGTAAGCCAAGGAGCACTGAGCCATCAAACCATTACTTGAGACAGGGCAGTGGAGGCAACAAATGTCAATTCTGAGTGCAGTGGGAACTCAGGAGGGGTTGGCCTGGGCAGGTAAGGTCAGGAACGCCTTCCTGGAGGAGGCAGCAAGCAAAGGAACTGGGGCCCAGGGCTGCAGGAGCACTGGGCCTGCAGACAGGAGAAGGGAGGTTATGTTGACAAGGAGGGCCATGCTCCAGGGCAGAAGCAGCCAAATCCCCCAGGGTCACAAGAGGAAAGGGCAGAAACAGCAGACAGCGTATAGGCAGACAGCGTATAGTTTGGAGGTGGGAGCTCCTCCTGCACCAGTTCCTGCGGATGCTTCCTCCATCGGCATGAGCCAAGAACCAGGAACCAGGTTCTCCACTCCCTTAGACCTTGCCCAACAGCCTCTCCCAGGCCTGGCCCACCTGGCCACAGCACGGCTCATTAAGCTGTTTACAACTTGCCACCCTGCCTCCCAAGGGGGCCCCTGTTCCCTCAATGGAGAAGCATCCACAGTGCCTTCACATCAACAGATTTCAATTACAGAAGTCTCACCAGCTCCCCTCCTGCTCTGGGCCTTTCTGAGGCCCTTGGCTTGTCGGGCTGGCCAAACACCAGAAAGAACATGTCCTGAAAAATAGGCAGAAGACTCAGTTCTGACGGGCCTCATTACAATGTAGGCAGGAAACCAGTTGACAGAACAGAGCCAGAGAAGTGAGGTCTCTTGAGGGGTGTGCTCAGGGCAGGCCTCTGCCCTGCAGAGAGACCCACAGGCCCAGAGCTGCAGGGAGCACCCTTCTTCCTAGCCTGTGTCCCTGGGCAGTTGCCCTTAGGCCTTGCCTGTCATTTTACCAAACATGGTACTCCCTAGGCAGTGGCACCATGCCCACCCGTCACCGGGATCTGTTCCCTCCTGGCCCCGAGTGCAGGGCCCTGCAGTCACACCCTGTCCGCCTGCCTGCCCAGGAATGGATGATCCTTCACTGTTATTGGATTTTCCCTGCAGTCGTCAGCACCCCAGCAAATAGGGATGTAATGTCAAAGGGGCCCCTCTTCTTCCCACAGCTCCTTTGCTCTCTCTCCTTCTCTCAGGTTTCCCTCCCCTCTCATCTTCCTCCCTGCCCTCCTCTCCCGCCTGGGGGCCTGTGTCTCCCGTTTTCCTTCTCTTTCCTCCATCTCTCTCTACTCCACCATCCCCCTCACAGTGCCGCTAGGGTGTCTGCCTTTCTCTCTCTGCAGGCTACAAATGGAAAACATCTGTTCCCTAGAGCTTTGTGAGAGTTCCTTGTATTATTTTTTTCTGAGGCTGCCTGGCTTAACTATCCACACAGAACCAAGTTGGCCCAGTCTTCCTATCAGTGTGGCGTTTCCTCACCTCTCCTTCAAACTCCAGGCTTGAGGCTGGGGGTGGGCTTACTGCCCTCAAGCTATCTCCACAGCCCTCTGAAGGCTTGCCTGCAGGCTGGCCTTGAGCTAAGCAGAGTGAGGGAGAGCCCAAGGCTACATGTAAGGCCTTTCTGGGGCTTCACCAAGTGAGGTATGCTCCCTAGGAAGAACCTCCCCTGAGACCTCAGAAAAGAGAGGGAGCCATCAGGGTAAGAGCCCAGAGGCCCCAGGGGGCTGGAGGGAAATAAGGTTAGGCCCTAGAAAGAATCCAGCCTTGGCTAGCCTTGACCTCCAGTGCAGTCATCAAAACTTCCCCCAAAAGGAAATAAGTATCCTTTCCCATAAACAGACCCTCAGAGCATTTGGATACTAGAATCAGGCAGAGGTAAGCATAGGGGAAGGGAAGGAGGAATAAGGGAGAGGGCCAGGAGAGCTGCAAGAGAGAAAGACCAGTGATACAACGCAGAGACTTCAAAGGTCTAAAGGATTCTGCAGGTTCATCTAAGACCCTCTACCTTCCTGGTGTAGACCACGGGGACCTAGAGAAGGGACATAATTTGTGTAAGGTCCTGAGGGAGTCGGAGGCTGTGTGGGCCTGGGATCTTGACTTCCTGTCCTGAGTATGCTCTCTTTAGGGATTCAGGAAGTTGGGAGGAGGGGATGATGGGCAGAGAGGGAGGGAAGTAGATACAGGCAGAGCAAGGAAGAGGGGCTAAAGACAGGAAGGAGAGAGAAGGGTAAAGATCTGGTAAAAGAAAGGAGAGTGACGGAAGACAAGGAAAAGACAAGTGGAAAGAGGGACACAAAGTATAGAGGAGCGTGAAGTGCCAAAAGGAAGAAACAGTTTCTCCTTTGACTATAATTTTATAATAAATATACCCGTAACTATGTCCATATAGTAAACATGGACAGGCCTGGGTGCCCCATCTCTGTTTCTCCAACATGCCCAGCCTTTCTACCGATAGCCTCCACCCACAGGCCCACCTGCAGAGCCAGGGCACTAGTATGAATGGGGCATTTGGGAGCTGACTCGGACCAGCTTCCCCCAACCAGAGACAGCCCATGATCCCTTGGGCCTCCAGTGCAGGTGAGCTCTCCTTACATCTATTTCCTCTCTCTGGCACAATGCCCCCTCCAATAGGTGTGAGTGGCTGTGAACAGAGGGGAAGGGGCAGCCAACTCCTCTGGAAAGCACTTTGGGACCTCAGGATCCTGGGGCCACTATGAGGCACGGTGCCTCCCCAATTCTCACAGCCCCACTGTCAAAAAGGCAGCACTCCCGATGTGTCTGAGAATTGGAGAGCCTGTGAGGCTTTCTCATACTGCACTGAAGTGGGAGGGAGGCCTGAAGGGGGAGGAGGGGAAGACAAGAGTTGGGAGAGGAAGGATGTGACATTTCCCAACCAAAGAGTGAATTCATGATAGAACTTAACTGCTGAAACAGATTGAAATGCAATTTATCTTAAGCCAGACCAGTGAGATTAGCCCATTCCAAAATGATAAAGGGTGCTTTTCCTCTTCCTGCAAATTTGCTGCAGCTGGTGGAATCATTAGGCAGAGGAGGGTGGGAGTGGGGGTGCTGATGACAACATTCTTAACCTGGGGCAGGCAGGGGTGGGTTTAGGGAGAGGGCATTGCCTTGGTGATCTGTTCCTGGCAGCCCTTCATTCAACAGGTACTCAGTAGATGCCAGCTCGTGATGATGGTAATGATAGTGGCCAAAGGAAGGGAGAGAGTTCACACAGTGTAAAGTGCTCTGGAACCTTCCCACGCTCATATGGAAGACCTAGGGCCTTCTCACTCCCCCTTCCTGGCTATGGTAGCTGCCACCAAATCTATTCTTCCCTTCTTATACACTGATCCCTGACTTTTAATGGGACGTGTTAAAAAAAAAAAAAAAAAAAATTAAGATCCTGGATAGAGTGGGAGAACAATGGAACAATGTGGAACAAAACTCAAAATCATAAAAAAATGACCTGGTTTACAGTCTGATAAGAGACTGGTGAGACCCCCAGAGACTTTGGCCCCTAGTCACCCTTCATGTTAGGAACTGAACTCATTCCCATGGCTTCCAGCCAAACAACAGACAGGCATATAGGGTGCATATTTACATCACGTAGATACACTCCTTAGAGTGATCTGATCAATCATGGGAGAACAGAAGGACAGTGTTTGCACAGTTGTTTGCTTGGGAGGCAGGAACGCACAGAAAAGAAGGATAATGGGAAGAGGTTAACTATAGGGAAAAAGTGGGAAGACAGCTGTTACACTGTGGGGAATTGTAGTCAATGTCATGAAACAAAATGTGTATGAGCTGCTGTATGAAAAATGAATTTCCTCTGTAAACTTTCACCCAAATCACAATTAAAAAAGAAAAAAAAGTCAGTTGCTGTCGAGTTGACTCGAACTCATGGTGACTTGTGTGTGAGTAGAACTGTGCTCCATAGGGTTTTTTAACACTGATTTTTCAGAAGATTGCCAGGACTTTTTTCTGAGGTGCCTCTGGGTAGACTCGAACCTCCAACCTTTCTCTTACCAGCTGAGTGTATTAACTAGGTGCATCACCCCGGGACTCCAATGGGGCATAATGAGAATAATGATGTTTCCCAGAGTCCTCGGCAATGAGGTTTGGCCATGTGACTAAGTTCTGGCCAATGGATTATGCTGTGAAGTGATGTGTGCAAATTCTAGGACATGACCTTATAGGGAGGGGTATGCCGTCTTGCCAGTTTATCTTCTGCTTTGGACTGTGAATGTGGTGATCCATCTTGGACCACATGGGTAAAAGTGATATCCTAGGGATAACAGCCAAAACAACAACAACAACAAAAAAGGAAGGAGCCCGGGGCCCTGGACCCAGGAGAGCAAAGCTATCACATCAGCCAAGGCTGTCATCTCTGTTTTGTTACAGGAGAGAAAAACAATGTCCACTTTGTATAAGCCACTGCTATTCTGGATCTGTTACATGCTCTCAAACCTACCTCCTAATACCACACAGCCCAACCCTTACTTGGCACCACATTCAAAGCATTCAGATTCTGTTCTCAGTTCTCATCTGTGAGGTTACATCTAGGATAATATCCACAGAAGAATGGCTAAGCACAAATTATTGAAAGGCATATGTTTGTACTGATATTCCCAAGCCTAATTACAGGCTTGTCAGGAGGGGCTTTCACCTTACTTGGGAGTTTACCAGAACATAATAGCATCTCTGGCACTCAGCAGTGTGTCTGAGAAATGCAAACAGGATGGTGACACGCAAAAATATTTTCATCTGCTGATGTAGTAAACGAAGCAAACATTAAAATGGCAGGCCTTGGGAGTTCCAGTGTAGGCAGCATGCAGCTCTGGGATTGGATCACTATGGAACACAGCCACGTTTCCTCAAGTTGGGATGCTCCTGTTTAGGGCAGCTTTCTACCCAAGGCACATGCAGGTGCTGGCCTCAGTCTGCCTCACTGGGAGCCCCCAGTGCCTTAGAAGACAGGGTATCTCTGCCTAAGAGGGGTACCTTGCTTATTATTCCTTTGAGTTTTCAACATTTCCTTTCTCTACTTAAGATGCAATAAGCTGTTGAGTGCAGCCCCCACATCTCTCTCACATCAAAGCGACTCTCCTGTGTTAACTGGGGCAATCTTTACATTATTAAAATGCTTCTATGTCTAGCCTTCCTGTGAATCCCTGTTCAATTTCCTTCCCCTGCCAGATTCAGAACTTTCAGCAGTAGAATTGGGGACGGGGGTGGCACATTGTATACTAATGTGTCCACATGTGAAATACGTGTCACAGGAATCTTAGTTTTCAGTTAACAAGCACATTCTAACTCTGACTTGCCAAATCCACAAGTTCCAGTAAGTGATTACTACTTTCTGTCTCCCCTCAGACTACCAGCACCACCACCTTGGGGGGAGGGACAGATAGGAAAGTAATCAGAAAAAGGATGAAGAGGCACTCCTGTGCTCAGAGTGTCATGTGGGCAGTACGAGATCAAGGGGCATGTTTTTAGGATCTGCCTTATCGTATCATCTTCCCCTTTATTTCTCTTCTGCTGCCATTTTAGTTCATTCAGGCACTTACCATCTGTGCCCTTGGTTCTCTCCCTCTTTTTGCTGTAACTGACCTCTCATACCACCATCAGATTAAAGTTTCAAACACTGCCTTCTGGTGAGTCCCTCATTCCCACTCAGCGAGGTATCAAGGGTGCTCGTATCTGTGGTGCATGTCCTCCCTACCACGATGACAAGCGACACAGCCACAGAAGTCCAGCACCACTTACCAAGCCACACACAGTGCAAACACACCCCCTCAGCTCATTCCACCATTATAGGCCTGGGAGGAAACCAGCCTCCAAAGAGATGGGGACTGGCCAGCAGTGGCTGGTATCAGAATCTAGGTCTGTGTGACTGAAGCTGGGGCTTTATGGAGCCTGTCTCCTCAACATTCACTAATCTTCAAAAACTCAACCTACCTCCCCAACACAAAGAAACCTTCAAACTCCATGGTGGCAAGGGTACCAATCAGTTATCTGGAGAGACTATCACCAATTAGTCACCTCCCCTGAATGGTAACCTCACTGTCACCAGTTATTTGCCCTTAATGAACTCCAGAACCAGGCTCCACTTCCTTTGAGGCCCCCAGGCCCCACCTCCTTCTCTAGCTACTCCGTGAGCTCTCTGGGGTTTGTAGTTTTATTCAGGAGAAGATGGCCAAGAAGGAGAGATGGGGCTGTGTTTGAGACTAAAAAGACTATCCATCTGAGTGGATTTCATGACTTTAAGTCCTCTCATATGTGTATTTGCTGCCACAGAACCACTTTAAGGGAGACAGGCAGGTATGTCTCCATTTGATGGATGAGGAAACCGACAGCCAGACGGACTAAGTGACTTGTCCGGAAGCAAACAAGAGAAAGCTGGAACTTGAGCTCCAGGTTCCTGACCCCTAGCCGTTTCTACAAGCACTCTGTTCCCCAGGTAAACCTCATCAGGGGTCCTCATATCCCCAAAGGACAAGACAGGACTCTGAAAGCTTGGGTGGCCTGCAGCTGGGGCCAGAGCACTCACCAGCCTGCAGCCATATCTGTTCCAGTGTGGTCCACAGCTGCATGGGTCCCTGCTTCAGGACCGAACTGGGCATGGTCAGCTCTGACATGGCCTCCTCCAGCCGGGAGGCTGCAATGGATGATGCCCGTTGAGAGCCTGCAGAGCAAGAGGGAAAGGGGTTGAGCAGCAGAATCTATGCTACTGCCTGTAATAGTGGGGGAGAAAAAAAGGTACCTTAATATCTAACAATAGGGATTGATTAAAAATAAATAAGGGCATAATTATACAAATAAGGTTATGTAGTCACGAAGGAGCTCTGGTAGCATAGTGGCTAAAGCACTTGACTGCTAACCAGAAGGCTGGCGGTTCAAACCCACCAGCCACTCCTTGGAAGGAAGGTTGGGCAATCCTACTTCCGTAGTGATACTGCCTCGGAAACCTAAGGAGGGGTCGCTATGAGTCAGGGCCGACTCGACAGCATACAACAACAACAACAACAACAAGGAGCTCTGGTGGTATAATGGTTAAGGCATTTGGTTGCTAACCAAAAGGCTGGTGGTCTGAACCCACCAGGCTCGCCATGGAACAAAGATGAGGTACTCTGCTTCCATGAAGATTTACAGCCTTGGAAACCCAGTGGGGGCTGCTATGAGTCAGAATGGTCTCCATGGTAGTGCGTTGGGTTTTGGTTTATGTATTCATTACAATATATGGATATCAATGTAGAAAGATGCTTGCATTATACAGTTAGGTGAAAAAAGCAGGTTCTAAAAGAGTTGGGTCACATTTTTGTTAAAAGTATGGGCATAGGAAAAAGTTTGAAAGACCATTCATTTCTAGAGGTTGGGGTGGTTAAATTATGGCTGGTTTTTCTTTTTGCTATTTTTACTTTTCGTTTATATGTTACTGTTTCACATAAAAAGCCCCATTCACAGTTGCACAGTGAAGGTTTCTTGAGTAGCAGCTCAGATCAGACCCTGTGCCCCCTGAAGCCTCTCCCCACAGCGGTTCTGGGTGTCCTGGGCCCTACTCAGGATATGTAAACTGCTGAGATTTACAATTCTCATGCAGGTGAAATGCGAGCAATTTTCTGTCACTCTCATAGGTAATACCGGCTCTGATAAACTCAGGGCAATGTTAGTTTAAGACAAGAGTAGTGGGTCCGAATAACTCTGCCCACGGCTCCTTTTAACTGCAAGGTGGCTGTTGTGGTTAGCAGCCACCAAGTTGGCCTGACTCATGGGGACCCCGTGTGTTACATAGCAGAACTGCTCCACAGAGTTTTCTTGGTAATCTGTATGGAAGCAGATATCCAGGCCTTTCTTCCGTGGAGCTGCTGGGTGGGTTCACACCACCAACCTTTACATTAGCAGCTGCTAACCTCAGCTTGTGCCAAACAGGTTCTGTACTCCCTCTGTAGCTGTGCCCTCCTAGAAGAAGGCAGCTGCACAGAGCGCAGGCACTCCTGAGAGGGGCCTATGAAGTCAAGCAAAGCGCTAGGTTTGGCTGTGGAATCAACACCAGCACTTGGAAACGAAGGTGCAGGTTGCCTCATGTCCACAGAAGTGAAGAACAACATTCACCAAAAATATTTTTAAACATTTTTTTAAAAAAGTTGAAAAATGGGAATTTGCAGTTCCTGATTTCATTTGAATTTCCTATGCCTTAGATTTCAGGATGGATTTTAGCAGGAAAAAGTCCACTTTGAACTTGAGAGTTGTAAATATAAGCTCAAGCCATTCCTTTCTATTTGACTCAATTTACTGAGATTAGGAAACTTTACCTCAAGGAGAAATAGTTTCTGTGTTCCACAGCCATCTTTCCACACTCATCTTCCCCCGCCTTCACTCCCACCCACAGGAGGTACAAGTTTTTCTCTTGCCTACCACTCCTGCTCCTAACTATCCACTTTAGGCCGGGAGCCATCACTCCTCAGAGCCATGGTCAGTGCCGAAAGACACTGAAAGGTAGCTTCTTAGTACCAGGGCCCTGAGGCAGCAGTGGGCATGAAGGAGCAGTAGCATTTGGCTAGCTGGGCAGGGCTCTCCCAAGATGCCATACTGCCTGTTGGTACCTTCAGGCCAGGAGGGTGGGTTGTGGGGCTATGTGAAGGGGGCACCCCAGCATGTTCCTTACCAGAGTCAGCCTCGTGGGCGTCAGGCAGAGTCAGGTGCATGCCGCTCTGCTTTTTCAGTGTGAGGCCCTCACCGAAGCTGCTGTCCTTCTCCAGGCCACTGGAAGACAAGAGAGGGCCAGGGCCCAGTGAGGCATGGAAGGGCATCACCTGGAGATGGCTGGCCAGGGAGGACGAGGGAGCCTGACTCTAGGACGCTCTAGGCTGAGTCCAGTTCTGAGCACAGAGCCAAAGTCAGGACCACTAGGAAGAACAGTGACAATCAGAGCTACAGGAAAGATGTGAAATCAGGCTTAGAGTCCTGGAATCCGGCTCAACACTGAGGCTGAACATGATGTTTTAGCTATGTAACCCTGAGCAAAGCTATTTAACTTTTCCAAGCTTTAGTTCCCCTAGCTTGAAGATGAGCACAATGTCAGTCTCAGGATGCTATTGGAAGCAGTAAATGAGACAACACGTATAAGTGGCAAGCAAGGAATGGCTTGGAGCCAAACCACAGATAAGACTTCTCGTAATTATCTTCCCCTGTCACTTCCATGAAGGGACCTCTGTGTGGCTCCAGAAAGAGGCCATCTGGGGGACTTCTTGAAGAGACAGCCCAAGTGGAGGAATTAGCAAAGACCCAAATGGAGAAGGCCGAGCTGAAGCAGTTTGGAGGCTGATGACAGGAGGCTCCGTGAAAAAGGGAATCTGACAGGGCCCCAGGGGACAATCAGATCATTAGAAGTAGACTACAGGGTTTGTAAAGAGCCCCAGTGGTACTCAAAATCATAAAAAAAAGACCAGGTTTGCTGGTCTGATAGAACCTGGTGAGATCCCTGAGACTATGGTCCCTAACTACCCTTCAGGTCTGGAAATGAATTTACTCCTGTGGCTTCCAGCCAAACAAAAGACAGGCATATGGGGTGAACATTTACATCAGGTAGATATACTCCTTGGAGTGATAAATTGTGCAAGAATAGAAGGGCAGTATTTGCAAGGGAGACAGCTTGGAGGTGGGAGTGCATGGGAGGGAAGGACATAGGGGAGAGGTAACTATGGGGAGGAAGTGCAAAGAGAGCTGTTACAATGTGGGGAGTTGCAGTCAACTTTATGAGACAAAATGTGTATGAACTGCTGTATGGAAAAGGAATTTACTCCGTAAACTTTCACCCAAATCACAATAAAAATTAAGAGCCCTGATGGTGCAGTGGTTAAGCACCCAGCTGCTAACTGTAAGGTCATCAGTTTGAACCCACCAGCCACTCTGTAGGAGAAAGATGTGGCAACCTGTAAAGATTAAGAAAGAATAATAATAAAAAAATCCATTACCATCAAGTCGATTCCAACTCATAGCGACCCTAAAGGGTAGAATCGCCCCATAGGATTTCCAAGACTGTAAATCCTTATGGAAAGATTGATGAACCACCATTCTTTCAGTTAGCAGCCTAGTGCTTTAACTACTGTGCCATCAGGGCTCCTCGGTAGAGACTGCAGCCTTGGAAAGCCTTCAGAGCAGCTCTACTCCATTCTAAAGAGTTGCTGTGAGTCAGATTTGACTTGCCGGCTTGGATTTGTTTTTTTAATGAGCTTTGTCCAAGCAGAAGAGAAAGGGCATGTGCCAGGGAGCCTAGCAGAAGACGGCAGGAGTACATGCTAGAGGTGTAGAGAGAACAGGCTGGGTGGGGTGGGGTGAGGCAGGGCAGGGTAGGTCAGATCTGCAGGCTATAGATCCTGGCCTTGATCCTTAGCTGCCTCACACTAGATTTTACAAGCCCTGGTCTCTGCTCTGTAGCCCCAGGTTCAGAAAAGAATCCTCCCTATCTCCTGGGAAAGCCCTTGGTATCCAACAATTTGCCTCAGGTAGCCCACTTGGCCAACCTGCCCTGTGTTTGGTGGGGAGCTGGGTGGAAGGTCCCCAGGAGAGGTGCATAAGGGGCTTCCTATGTGATGAGCTCAGTCAGCCCTCAGATCAGACGTAGGCCTCAAGGCAAAGCCCACAATCCCTGCCCCTGCTCCTGGGGAGATCACCTGGCAGCCTCACAGCTCTGTGACTCTGAGGTGGAGTTTGGCCTTAAATGTAGGAGACAGACAAGCTCAGAGGGGCCATGTCACAGCCATCCAGATGTGGGTGCATTCTGCCTCTCCAGGCCACCAGCTCCAGGCACTCTTCTGTGGAAGCAGCAGCCCAGGTTAGGCACTGCCTATCCACTTCAGGCCGGGAGCCATCCCTCCTCAGAGCCACGGTCAGTCCCAAAAGATGCCAAAAGGTAGCTTCTTAGTACCAGGACCCTGAGGCAGCAGTGGGCATGAAGGTGGGGCAGTAGGGTGTGGGGGGGATTTGAATGTAGGTCTACTTTACACTGGAGTCTGGCCCTCGCCCTCAGATCACTCAGCTGAAAAGCCTCTTATCCCAGAGCCGCTTCCTGGCAGCTTCCACCAGCTGGTCCTGTTCTGCTCTGTGTCTTCCAGGCTCAGAGGCTGGCCCAGCCCAAGGCATTTTACTCTGTCAGATTGTCCTGGGGGCTTCCTCTGTACATTTTACCACTAAATTTTGCTCTGAGGACTTTTAAAGCCCTCTGGGTCTAGAGTCCCTGTTAAAATGCAAATACCCATCAAAGTGGGGTTTCCTGAAGGCCTCTGGGAGATGATAAGGCAGTAATGCCAGAGAAGGGGAGGGGTGGGGACCACAGGCACCCAGGAAAAGACCAGACAGGCTGAGTCCAGGCATCCCATTGGGTTTGAACAAAGACCTTCTACAGATATGGCCAGGACAAGAGTCCTCTGCTCTGTCCCAGAAAAAAAAAAATCAGAGCCCAGGCTGGGGACTATAGCAGGAGACAGACTATGGAGGGTGGTAGGGGAGGTGGTGGTCTTTTGGGACCCCAGACTTCTGCTCATCTTCCAACTTCCAAATGGAGCCAGGACAGCATTGATAGGCTCAAGCCTGGGACTCCTGAGACCAGAGTTCAAGTCCCAGCACCACCATTTACCAGGTGAGTAACTTTAGCAAATTTTATAAGGTCTCTGAGTCTCAGTTTCCTCACTGGTAGGAGCATAAAATCTGATGATGGGTATGATATAAGCAGCTGATGTATAAGATAAAGCAACAAGCTCAGCTCCTGGCCCAGGTGCTGGTTAATAATGATCGCTCTTCTTTCTTATTCCTCTGAACTTCAGTTTGCTAAATAGGGTCTTTATGTACTTCACAGAGGATTGTCAAGAGGTTAAAATTAGATCATCAATGTAAAAAGCCCCATGACCAGTAAGTTCCACACTCTCACATTCAAATGTCCTCACCTCTCCATCCCACTAAACCTCACAGCCATTCAGCTGTGGACTGTTGCTTGGCAACCAATGCCTGCCAACCCTGCCCTCCACTGTCTGGTAAGCCAACGGACAATGACAGCCACTCACCCCAGCTGGGAAAAGCTGTACAGAGTCTGCCACAGTTGCAGCATTTGTCTGCAGGTCACGAGGGCTTCCTCCGGGCCTTTCAGCACCTGCTCCAGCTTCACCTTGGTGAACATCAGGCTGGGTGAGAAAGAGAGGAAGTCAATGAGGGCCTGTTTCATCCAGCTCTCCTAGGGTGAGACCCCAAGGGAGTCTGCCCCAGCAGACTGCCAAAGCATGAAGCAGCCTTCTGCATTTGTCAGTAGCCATCCTGCTCATTCCACATGTCCCCTTAGCATACCCTAACCTGCCGGATCCCCTGAAGCACTGGCAAGTGTGATTACGAGTCTTGCTTCGCTGTCTCCACATCCTCAGCTAAATGGCTTACCATTGAACACGTGGCCATATGTTATGGATCGAATGGATTGAATTGTGTCTCCCCCCCTGCCCCCGCCATATATGTTATATATCCTAAACCTCTATACTTGTGGAAATAAACCCATTTGGGAATAGGACTTTCTTTGTTATGAAATGAGACCACATCAGTGTAGGGTGTGTTCTAAGCCAAATGCTTTTTGAGATATAAAAGAGCAGATTAAGCACAGAGAAAGATACACAAATGGAAGGTACAGAGGGGAAGATACAGGCTCCATGAAGATCACCAAGGAACCAAGGAACAGAAGCTGAAAGGAGACAAGGACCTGCCCCCAGAGTTGGCAGAGAGAGAAAGCCTTCCCCTAGAGCTGGTGCCAAATTTAGACTTCCAGTCTCCTAAACCATGAAAAAAAAATTTGTTTGTTAAAACCACCCATTGGTGGTATTTCTGTTATAGCAAGAGTAAGATACCATGTTTAGACTCATATGCCCCACAGTGCCCAGGATAGGGCTTTGTATAAGAAACAGACCCAGAAAGCAACTTAGAATCAATGAATGAGGCTAAACAAGGAATTGGTAAAAAGGCTGCCTAAAGGAAGAGTTCAACTTTTTATACTGCTGGCAATATAATACGTGCTCAAAGAACATCTCCTAAATTGAACTGCAAACTTTATTTCCTGACACTCACACAAAAGGGCCATCTTTTATTTTACCAAAAGACTTTTCACTGAATTTACTAAAATAGCCAGCTCTGTTTATATATTTAATAGGATTAAACCTATATGAAATTCTGTCATTCACCATATAGGAACACAGCAACTGTGCAAAAAGAGAGAATAATTAGAGAATTTCTTTCAACCTGAAAATGTGAGTCCCATGAGATTAAGAAAGGTGGGGGGATGTGGCTGTTAGCATGGATGGGGAGAGAGGGAAGGGGCTGGGTCCCACCAGAAGGCAGGATCACAGTAGAGGAGGTAGGCATGAGAGTGACAGCCAAAATATTTAACAGACCAATCAGAACACTTGCTTGGGGGCCAGGGGCATCCTGGAGCCCTGCTGTGCCAGTTGTGTGCCTGTGGCCTCCCTTCAGGGATGGGATGGGGTTCTGAAGGAGGGGTCAATGTAGCTGGGGAACTTGTTGTTGGCGGTGGTGCCCTTGAGTTGGACCGGACTCATAGCGACCTCTCCTTGGGTTTCTGAGGCGGTATCACTACAGAAGTAGATTGCCCAACCTTCCTTCCAAGGAGTGGCTGATGGGTTTGAACCGCTAGCCTTCTGGCTAGCCGTCAAGTGCCTTACGCACTACGCTACCAGAGGGGCACTTAGGAAGTTCAAGTCAGTAGCTATTTATCAATACAGGCAGTCCCTGGCTTACAATATGTAAGTTATAAAGAACTATACTTATAGTTTTTTTTTTTTTTTTTGGCTTACATAATGTATAACTAGAGAAGCAGGAAGCTCAAATATTAAAGCTGTAAGTTTATGTGTAGTATTTCCAACCCCCAAAGACAAGATAATCAGATTTATAAAGATACTCATAAGGAAAGGCAGTAATAACAAAAACATTAAAAAAAAAAAAAAAAAAAGAGAGGTATTTGACTTATGTCAGAACCAACTTATGATATCACATCCAGCCATTGAGTTGATTCTGACTCACAGCAACCCCCACTGGGTTTCTGAGGTGATAAATCTTGACGGAAGTAGATTGCCCCATTATCCTTCCATGAAGTGGCTGGTGGGTTTGAACCACCAATCTTCTGGTTAACAGTCAAACGCCTTAAGACACCGTGCCACCAGAGGTCCTTAACTTATGATGGAGTCAATGAAAAAGAACTCCCATCATAAATCAGGGACTAACTGTATTTTTACCACTGGTTCTTCCAGCAATACAGATGCACACCAGCTGCCTGGGTAGACTGTGGAGAACCTGGCTGAGCCACTGAGGCCCGAACAAGGCTGTGACTCCCAGTTCTGAATGGTGAGCAGAGAAGCCCTTTTATTAAGGGCATTGCCACTGAGCAGATCGACATGACTATTAGGCCTGAACCTGACTGCTGCCTGGGTGGCTCTGCCTGGCCCACCTGAGGATGCCACACTGGCCTTCTGTACCTAGGGGAGGGCTGTGGGTGCAGGCCTGATATCACAGGGCCCCCAGGCTGTTTAGAGTGCAGCAGGGAAGCCAGGCTTCCACCTGGACCTGGAGGAATACCCCTCCTCAGAGAACATCTCCCCCTGACCTTGCCCTCAGCTACGGTCCTGGACCTCCTTTCCTCTGTGCTGGGACCTGGGCTTCGGGCCTCTGGTCAGCCTGGCCCAGCAGCCTCAGGAGGGACTGCTCCTTTTCACACTTTGTTCTTAGATGGTGCTTTATTAGTAAAGAAAGAAGAGAATGGGATTTGCCCCAGTCCTCTTTTCACAAGGCAGAGATTTTTTCCTTTCCCACTTTTCCTCAAAAGGGCAACTCTGCTCACAAAGTTTCCCAACCTGACATGGCCTCTTCTCCCCATTTTTGTCCCCAAGCAGCTTTCCTAGACTCAGGATGGCCTGTACCCTTCTTGGAACATGTAAGGAACCACCAGCTGGCCTATAAGGTGCCCTAAAAGCACACTGTGGTCCTGTGTGGACTGCACAGGCCTGGGCAAATGGCAGGTCCAGGGACACTGGGGAGCAGGACCCATGTGTCTCAGCACGTGGAGGGCAGCCTCTGGGAGAACACATCCTGCCATCTTCCTCTTATTTCCAGAGCCTCAGCACACTCAACACTCCAAAAGTAAGAGTGGCCTCTACTTTTGGGAATCTTAAGAAGCAGAAGACACAATTTCTGCCTTCGCAGTAATAACAGTTGTTCTTGTTAACTGCTGCAGAGTCAGTTCTAACTTATAACGACCCTATGCACAACAGAAAGAAACCCTGCATTATCCTCACAATCCTTGTTATGCTTGAGCCCATCACTGCAGCCAGTGTATCAAGCAATTTCATTGAGGGTCTTCCCCTTTTTCACTGACTCTATTCTTTACCAAGCATGATATCCTTCTCCAGGGACTGGTCCCTTCTGACAACATGACCAAAGTATGAGAGACAGAGTCTGGCCATTTTCACTTCTAAGGAACATTCCAGCTATACATCTTCCAAGACAGATTTGTTCCTTCTTCTGGCAGTCTGTGGTATATTCAACATTCTTTATCAACACTATAATTTAAATGCATCAATTCTTCTTCAGTTTTCCTTATTCATTGTCCAGCTTTCACAAGCACATATGAGGTGACTGAAAATATCATGGCTTGAACCAGGTGAAGGTTAGTGCTATAAAAGACAAATTGTTCAGAGAATCAAGTGCTGTATTTTTGGATCAGACTCAGGGCCAGGAAAGAACAGAGAGGGTGTCTTGCTGGGGCTGGTATTTGATGCCAAGAAGGGGGTGGGATTTGGCCGGGTATGTGGCGAGGACAAGCTTGGGGCTGTGGAGCAAGGGATTAGAGACTGAAGCAAGAGGGTGTTGGTAAGGTATGAAAGCCTTCCCTGGGGAACAGCCAGGCTCAAGCCCAACCCCAAATTGCCCTCCCCCCAGGCAGCCAGAGCAGAAGATTCCCCTGGGTAGGGCGATTCTGGGCTGGGCTGGTTTTGAGAACAAGGGGACTGGGCTGAGCTCCCTGGGCAGACCAGCCCTGCAGCATTCCCCTGGTCACAGAGGAATAGACAGGTCTGCATAGCTCTCTGCTGTCTGGCTTCCTCTCAACAAAGCCCCCTCCCCACTCCCGCTCGTGTCCTGAGAAGAGCCCACAGCAGGCCAACCACACCATGTGCTTGGAACGGAAATGTCCGAAAGCTGAGCTGGTGTCACATTGACTTCTACCAATGCAGGCTGTATCCTTGCGCCTGCTAACATTCCATTAGCATGAGTGACCCAGAAGGGAATTTCTCAACCCAAACACATCCTTTCTGGGCCAGAGCAAGTATCCCAAGAGTTACCCTCTCATCTGACCCTTCATTCCCATCCTGGGAGGCTGCAGATTAGTTCCTGAGAGTTTCTTGCTCTTGAGGTTCAGCACTGCTCCAAGGGATCTTCCTACACAAAGACCCCTGCTCTCTCCCCAACCCTACCGTCCATGACATAAGTCCAAATGCCTGTGTGTGGCCTTCAAGGCCCTTTATGCTCTGGCTCCACCTTCAATTCCTGCCCGCCCCATGACCGTGGGTACTAGGCGCGGTATTACAGTATTATGAGATCATGAGGCACTGTCTCATATTGTTGCCTCTGTTGGCAGTAACCTTCTTCCTCCGACTTTTATCTACTCCCGCCCAGATGCCATCTTCTCTCTGACTTTCTCTGTGCCTGTGGGGACTGTACACATACCACCTCCAGTGGTGCCTGACTGCTGCGCTGGAGTGTGATCGTTGGCATGCCTGATCCCTTTCAAAAGAGATGGGAAGGAGCCACTCAGCTGCTCGTTTGACAAAGATGACCTGTCCCTCAACCCAGTTGGAGGACAGAGCTCTCTCCCCATCTGTTTGTCTGGGATGGGTTGGTGTTCCCCACACATACACTTTTTTTTTCCCCCTAATTTTTTAAATTGTGATTTGGGTGAAAATTTACAGAGCAAATTCATTTTCTATACAGCAGTTGGTACACATTTTCTTGCCTGACATTGACTGCAATTCCCCAACATGTAACAGCTCTCTTCCCACTTCCTCCCTGTGGTTACCGTTTCTGTGTCCTTCTTTCCTATGCATTCCTGCCCCCTGAGCTACCTCCCTGGGCAAACACTGCCCTTCTGTTCTTCTCCCCTCCCTCCCCCCAACACACACTCTTGAACAACAGTATGAGAAGGCTGACAGAGCTCTTGGGCACAAGGACTTAAAGCCATGGCCACAGCCTCACGAGACCTCTGCTTCCTCAGTGGGGCCACAGGAGGCTTTGGCAGTGAGGACAGAGGGCTAGCCTCTGGGATCCCCACCTCTGCCCTGCCAGCGCAGAACCTCCCTATCCTATTTTATATATTGAACATGTCTACAATATTGTGTGAAGAAAGGGTTCTGAGGCTTACAAAACCCAGTGTTTTAATCCAGCAAGACAGGTCCTCCTTCAAGAAGCCCTTACCTGACTACCCCTGCTCTTCTCAGGATGAGTTTCAGGATGATATTCATTTAGTCCTTCATTACAAACTATACTTTTTCTTTTTGCCATATTAGCTTGGAGAGCTTAATGAAAATACATTTATATCAAACTATTTTAAAGCCAGACCCTTGAGAAACAGTTTGTGGCTGGTCCTATCTATAGATGGTAGATCTACCATTGATGTCGTCCTGTGTCCCATCGAGTGTTCCCACCTACCCAAGCAAGTCTCTACAGGACACAGCCACACCTTCCTACACTTGAGGGTTTTCCTCACTCTCCCAGTGCTGAGCAAGAGCTGAGCACAGGGCGCCTGTTCAGTACTGTGAGCACTTGTGTTATGAAGCCTATCAGCCACAGAGTCTCACAACTCATGTTAAGTTAGACCAGATTGCTGATACTACCTCTGCCTACTGCTGGGACCTGGCAGGAGGTTGGAGAGGAATCTGTTTAGTTGACCCCTAAGAGCTTCAATGGAGACTGGGTTCACACAGAGAACAAACCACATGCTGCTGGCTGATCCATTTTAAATAGTCCAGATGCTCAGGTTTTCTTCATCTGGGAGTAGAGCCTTCCTGGCCTGCAAGGAACACTGGGTATGACACAAAGGCAGCTCCTGTGGTTGAGGGAACAGTCACTTGCGCAATGCCAAAAACAAGGAAGAATCTAAGACAGGGATGCCCCAAAGCTGGCGGGGGGAGGGAATCTAGCAAACTGCCAAGACTTGGCACTCTGACTACAAGTCATTCTGGGAGAGGAAGGGCCACTACTGTCCTCTAACCTTGCACAACAATGTCACTGGCTCAAGAGTCAGAAACCGAACCCAAGCCTCTGTTCTGTTTTCCCTCAGCTGGGAATGTCATAGATGCCACAACTGTAATGTTGTTGTTAGCTGCTGTTGAGTTGGCCTCAACTCATGGTGAGCCTATGCACAACAGAACAAAATGCTGCCTGGTCCTGTACCATGCCCATGATTGGTTAGGGATCAGACCTCGGTCCATAGTGTTCTCATTGGCTGACTTATGGAAGTAGAAGAGTAGGCCTTTCTTTGTAGTCTGTCTTAACTCTGTATGCTCCACCGAAACTTACTCAACATCACAGCAACAAACAAGCCTCCACTGATGGATGGGTGGTGGCTGAGCATGAGGTGCACCGGCCTGGAATCAAAACCCAGGTCTCTTGCATGGAAGGCAAGAGTTTTTCCATGGAACCACTACTACTCCCTCCATTCCTGTAAAGTAGAAGTAAAATCTCATGCTCTGAGTATTCCAGGGGACTCTCAGGAAGAAAAATGTGTGACCCTAGTAGCAGCTGAGAGAGCTCCACCATTGGACTCTGATGTGAAGTGCCATCCTGAGAGCAAGGCCTACCCAGTAGGCATGTGTGTTCAGGGAAGGGAGTCCTGTTCCTTTTGCCACAGGCCGACTAGACACCATGAAGCAAGTTTCCAGGCCTGGAGCCTCTGCAAGCTCTCAGAAAGCCCCTGAGCCTCATGTGTTAGTAAACTGACAGCAGTCATCCCTCTTACCTCTGGACTGAAAAGAGGCATGTGAGAGGAAAGGGTAAAAGGGGATGGACAACACCACAGCACACAGGTCCTGAGTGAAGCCACCTTGGCCATTACCCCGCTGAAAAGCATTTCTCTGATTTTTAAGCCATGGAAGCCCATGAGGATGGAGGTCTTTTAAGGCCAAGCACCTCTGCCAAGCCATCAGTATCTGAAGGAAGATGTGAAAGGGAGTGTCCTCTCTGGGGAAGGGAAAGGAGCAAGGGCCAGTGTAAACACTCCATGTACTCTGTCCCGCTGCAGGGTTGAGACTGCTGGCTGGGGCTGCAGAAGGCAAGGCCTGGCCCTGGAACTGCCTCCTTCCTGGCACTTTCCTTCTTCTTGTTAGCTGCTCTAGAGTCAGTTCTGACTCATGGCAACCTTATGTATAAAAGAATGAAAGGCTGCCTGGTCCTGTGCCATCTTCATGATCATCGGTATGCTGAGCCCATTGTTGCAGCTATTGTCTCAATCCATCTAATTGACGGTTTCCCTCCTCTTTGCTGACCTGCTACCAAACATGATGTTCTTTTCCAGTGAATGGTCTTTCCTGATAATGTCTGCAAAGTAAGCAAGCCGAAGTCTTGCCATCCTTGTTTCCAAGGAGCACTCATTTTACTTCTTCTAAGAATGATTAGTTCATTCTTGCAGTCCCTGGTATACGACATATTCTTTGCCAATGCCACAGTTCAAACGTGTCAATTCTTCAGTCTTCTAAAACTTCTAAAAACTGTCCAGTTTTTGCATGCATATTAGGTGACTGAAAAGACCATGGCTTGGGTCAGGTAAACCTTAGTTAGCAAAGTGACAATATTTGCCTTTTGAAACTTTAAAGAGGTCTTTTGCAGGTGATTTGCCAATGTGATATGTCATTTGATTTCTTCACTGCTGCTTCCACAGACACTGACTGTTGACCCAAGTAGAGATCATCGACATCTTTTCTTCACCATTTATCATGTTTATCAGTCCAATTGTGAAGATTTTAGTTTTTTTCCATATTGTGCACTCTCCTCAAGCCCACCCAAATGACACAGCACATGTGCCTTGGTCCCAGAAGGAAACATCACTGCAGCCACAAAATCCACTCTGCAGGAGCTCTTGCTAGCCTGGAGAACACAGCCACGAAGCTTGGGCTGTTCTCAGTGGCCATCGCCCTGTGCTTGGGCACCAAAGCTCTGTGTTCCCACAGACACGGTCCTCACCACACATCTCATCCACCTCTTTGTGCTGGTCAAGGGCAGGACCTGCCCATCCCACATCACCTGAATGGATGGGCACAGACAGGCACTCAGCTGACCTGAGGAAAGCCAACCTGCTGCTGAACCAGGAAGCAACTCAGCTCCATGGAGTCTGTCTGTTTGCATCTGTGCCTAGGCCAGCCCTTCTCTGTGAAGTCTCTGTTTCTGCTCCCCATAATGAAATAGGTCACCCCTTGTTGTTGGTCTTCCCAATCATTCTGACTAGGGGCTGACAATGGATATACCCAGGGGAATCCTCAGGTTGGCCCAGCATGGCCACCTTCTCCTTCTCTTTCTGCCTTACTTGGCCTACACACTTGGGGCAGGGGCAGGGGCAGGCTGCTAATTATCTGTCAAAATGATTAAAACTTGAGGCTTTCCAATATGACACTGATATAAGGAGGAAAAATCTTAGGGTAAGCTTCCTTGTAATTGGTGAGCATGAGTCTTTACAAAAACTTTTTTGGAAAGAATTATTTTGTAAGGTAGAGATATTTTTGTGACAACTCAAGTCTAAGCAAGCACTGTCCTGGAGTCTTGTCCATCCCCTTTTCCTGGAGCCCATTCTTGGGGTGGGGAATGCTGGCAGAGCAGAGCTGGCTACAGAGGAAGGACACGGGCTGCCTGAGTGTTAAACTCACCAGGCCCACATTTTCACTCTCATGTTCCTGAGAGCAGCCCTCTATAAAATTACTCAGTCCTTGCAGTAAACATGTGAATACAGTAACTGCTATGTAGCTGAGGGTGCAAACTCTGCCTCGCTGTCCACTGAATGGGAGGACACAGTGTTGAAAACATAGCCATTGCGATCAGACAATGTAGGTGTATGTCTAAACCCTGCTAATCATTAGCAAGTTCTTTGACCTCTGTGAACTCTGCCTACTCATCCGTATGGCAGAGATAGTAACAGCACTACCTGAGAGGGTTGTTGGCTAGATTCAGGGAGACACAGCAGGTAGAGCCAATGTCAGGTACATGGGGACTGTGATATTTGGAGTTCTGTGTCAGCTTGGCTGGACTACAATTCTGAGTGGTTTAAGCAGTTGTGATGTGGGTTATTCCCATGATGCAATCGGATGTATATGTTTCGAGCAGCCAATCTGTTGAAAGGAGTTTCCCTAGGGGTGTGGCCTGCTTCCAATATATTTATGGACATCCTGGGAAAATGAGACACTCTTCTGTGGATCTGGAGTCTGTTGTGCTGCCTACAACCGTCCGTGAGCAACAATCCACCATTTGGCCTGGTGAACTTGGATTCATCATTTGTCAGGCTCAATAGC
Source organism: Orycteropus afer afer (assembly GCF_000298275.1). Classification (NCBI taxonomy): domain Eukaryota; kingdom Metazoa; phylum Chordata; class Mammalia; order Tubulidentata; family Orycteropodidae; genus Orycteropus; species Orycteropus afer. The sequence goes on along the minus strand of NW_006921711.1, from coordinate 7,044,576 downwards.
CGGTATAGTGCTTGTCAACCTTGAGCTGTCAGCCCCTACAGGTGCTAAGTTGGGAAAAGCCTCCTGCTTGACGTTTGATCCAAGAACTTGGGACTTGCCAGCTTCTTTAAGTGTGTGAGCCATTTTCCTAAGATAAATTTTCTTTCTTTCTCTCTCTCTCTCAAAGCTTTACTGGTTTTGCTTCTCTAGAGAACGCAGTCTAACACAGGGACCCCTCAAGCAGGTGAGCTGTCATTATCTTCAGATTATTTTATCATTTCATCTTCCCTCATGCTGGGGCAGGGACCAACATTTCTTATCTTTGTCCCCCCAGTGCCTGACCTAATATCACTCAATATATCTTACTGAAAAACAGAGAGTTGAGGCACCAGGACTCACTGAGGCCTGGGATGTTGCTCTCAAGCCCCAGGATCAGAGAAGTACAAGGAAGTGAAGTCACAGTGTGACCTGTGCTCTGAATCCCCACTCTTCCTGGTGCTATCAGATCCATCAGTGCTGAGCTCCAGGCCATTGTGGGAACTTAGCATGATGAGGGAAGGGGTGGCGCAGGTGTGGTGAGTGCACAAAAGGGGGTATTATCTCCTTTAAGGACAGTAATTAGTAATTCTCGCTGATGGCTGTGCCATGCTGTTTTAATGAAGAGTTCTATTTTTATAGAAAACACATAATTGAGTGAATAAACAGGCTATTCTCTGAGTCTGGCACCACACCTCTGAGAAGTGTAACTCCTCAGCTAGGAGGCCAGAGCCTGCCCATAAAACAGATCTATAGGAAGGGGGACCCACTCTGGGCTGCACCAAGTTGTACTTAGGGGGTGAGAAGCAGGGTCCACGTCTGATGACCAGATTCTCAGCTTCTAGCCATGTGACCTTAAACAAATCATTTTAACATTCCTGAGCCTCAGTTTCCATACCTGTAAAAGGGGAAGTACACAGTCCCTGACTTAAGACAGGGTTGTGTTCTGAAGACTCTGTCATAAGCTGCATCTGACATAAGTAGAATGCCTTATTATTACCATTATTATTATTTTAGTTTTCATTATTATTGCCAAAGACAAGTAAATCTGATCTTTATGTCTGTGTAAGTTGGCATGAGAATGATAACATCAGCCAATTAGGCACTACATACAATACTTTTTGTCGTATATACTACTATCAGTAAGATGTACCAAATAAAAACCAAAACTGGGTGGTTCTGTGTATTACCCTGCAAGTCTGGGACTAACTGTACCTCTGTGCTCTGGGGTTTGTTGTGTGGAAATAATGCACATTGAGCCTAGCAGGGGGTGGTACCTCATAAAGGGTTCACTCCATGTTTTCTGATACTAACAGTATTACTGGAGTCCCTGGGTGGCACAAAGAGTTAACAAAAGGTTGGCAGTTTGAGTTACCCAGAGACACCCTGGAGAAAAGACTGACGATCTACTGCCAAAAAATCAGCCAGTGAAAACTCTATGAACCACTTTCTTCTCTGATACATATGGGGTCACCGTGAGTTGGAATCAACTCAACAACAACTGGTTGGTGCTTGGCTGGCTCCTTATTTTTTACCCAGCCCTGACTGTGTGCAACTGCCTCCTATCCCCTCTGTAACATGGGAATAGTAACAATACTAATGCCTCCTAGGGTTGTTGAGAGGACTAGATGAGTTAATACATGTAAGGTACTTAGAACAGTGCCTGGCACTGGGGGTACTATGTTGTTTATTACTGAAGCTCTTGGGGTTCAAGTGTACCAAGGTTGTTCAGCCAATCAGCTGGCACGGGTTCCAGTTCCTGCTCTGCGATTCATTAGCTAGTTATTCAGCCTTGAGATAACCTCTAACCCTCCCATTAGTTTCTCCATCTTTAAAATAGGACTGTTGTAAAGACCAGAAAAATAAACCAAACAAACCAAGAACAAAAAACAGAAGAATACTCTGAGGGCTGGTGGATGCCAGGACCCACATGTTCCTTATTCCCCAAAACATAAAACAACCCCATGGTCTACCTATTTAAGAGTCTACTCAGGATATGTTGAGTGCCTGGCTGGGAGTTCACTATTATTCAGGTTGTAGGCAGAGTACAGGCTGCATTTCCTGCCCCAAAGGTGCTTCCAAACTCACAGTGAAGATCAAACAGTACCCAGGAAGCAATTAGGGAACAGAAAACAAAAGAAAGAATCAAGTGCTCAATGGAGTGATTCTGCTTTGAAGGCAGTCCCTGAGGATAGGAGGGTTAGGATGCAAAGGGGTGAGGGGGGCACACCCTAGAGGGCTGAACAGGGTTCAAGGCGTGGAGATAGAGCAGAGAGGCTCTATTAGGCCTGCCTAATAACCACCCACAGTACAGGTCAGGGCAGGGAGAGGGGAGGAGTAGGAGCCAGCCTATCCCTTCACCCCAAGACTCAGAGTGGCCCAAAAGCGACCCAGGAATGTCAGGGAAGCACCAGAAATGCAGGTCCCCCTCCTTTTTTTGCAGGCAAAATCTGTGCTTCTGAGAAAGACTCAAGGAGCTCTGGCGGTGCAGTGGTAAGGCATTTGGCTGCTAACCAAAAGGTCAATGGTTCAAACCTACCAGCCTCTCTGAGAAAGATAGATGACGCAGTCTGCCTCCTTAAAGATTTACAGCCTTGGAAACCTATGGGGTTGGTATGTGTCAGAATTGACTTGATGGCAGTGAGTCTGGTGTTTGGTTTTCAGGAAAGATTCGCCAAGGCAATTAACTGATTAAACTCACACACTTGCTCTTTGGGTGTGTTATTTTAAAGCAACTCTAACAAGGTAGCCTCCCTGTAAAAGGAGAAAGCCAAAGCCAGTCCCAGATTCACTACCTTCTGACAGACTAACCCCAACAGGAAGAGGTGGCATGTTGACTCTTTTAGCAGTTCTTCTGAACCCTAAAAACCAATGATCCTCCCTTGGGTCTGAAGGATTACACTGACCCATGTCCCCTAAATCTTCATATATGTGTGTGTGTGTTGTATGTGTGTACTCCCTAATCTTCGTGTGTGTGTGTGTGTGTGTGTACCAAAACCAAACTCACTGCCATTGAATCGATTCCAACTCACAGCGACCCCCTTTGGGTTTCTGAGGTGGTAAATCTTTATGGAAGTAGATTGCCCAGTTTATATAATTTTCTTCATTGTTGTTGAGAATATACATAACAAAAAATACACCAATTCAACAGTTTCTAAATGTACCATTTAGTGACATTGATTACAGTCTTTGAGTTGTGCAACGATTCTGACTCTCCTTATCTTTTCATGCTTGCACTGGTCCTCCATCTCTTAATGAATTCCTTTAATGTGATTCAACTTCGAAACTTTAAATATCAGCAAGCTGTAAGCTTCTGCTTCCTAAAGTTACTCCTCCAACCCACCTGGTTAACAATCCAAGCTGACCTGGGAGCCCCTGAACCCATGAACACCCAGCCAGTGGCTGACCTGAGGCCTGTAAGGTGCTCTTATCTGTGCTGACCAATGGCTGACCTGAGGGCCTCTACCCCCAAGTCCCTCAAAACCGCAGGCCACTTCCATTCACCTCCAGAGGACTTTCCAAATACAAATTCACCATCTTGAAAGACATGCAATGCACACAAACTACACAGAGCCTTTTCATAACTACCAAATATCAGCAACAAAGTTCCACAAAGGTAGTGCCTGGTTTAGTATGAGACAAAGAGCAAAGGTCCGGTCTCTCAACATACAATCTCCACTCAGTGTGCGGATCCCCAGGGACCTGAAGACTACTCCCTTCAGGGTGTGGGTGGGGTGTTAGCCCTGATTGATGGGTACAGGCCTGCCTGACATGACTACCCCACCCAGCCCATTCCGGGGGCCAGAATGGCTTTGTCTTGGGGGCCGGCCACACCTACTATGGAAGATGGTGGGACAAGGGCATCTCCCAGCCCATGTTGTGACCAGGGAAATCCAGGAGTGAGCATCAGAACGCAAAAGGCTAATACCACCTTTTAAGACAAATTTCTTTTGGAAAAACTTTCAAAAGTCTGTCTTCTCTTCTTTCTTTTCTTCCAAAACAATTTAGGTCATCTACCCATCTAAGTGTGAGTGTAAGCAGACTAGTAACCCTGAGACTAACAACTATATCTTCAAATCTATACAGTGTCACACAGAGCAAGATCACAAGAGGTTCTCAGGGAACAATCAAGGAAGGGAAATGCTGAATGTCAAACCAGCTTAGTTGATGAGGAACTGACCTTTGAGAAGGAGATACGATGATGTGGTGATTATGCCTGGCTTAACACTTCCTTCAACCAAACGGCTCGAAGGTTTAATGGATGGCTCTTGTCCTCATCAGGAGCCATCGCAGTCAAACATGTTTAATGCATCCAGCAAAGTGATAAACTATGTTTGTGTTAATACCTTTAGTTCCAACCCCCTTACTGGAGTGTTAGTATTTTAAGCATCCTTTTGATGTACCACAAGTACCTAATAAGAACAATCTGAGTAAACGTACTAGGTTTAAGTCCAAATGTTACCAGAAGCCCCAGGAGGCTCTAGTCTTTTCTGCTCAGTGGAACGCACCACTAGGTAGAAAAATAACACATGCCATCTAAGAAAAAAAAAAAAAAAAAAAAAAAAGGTAAGGCAGGCCAGGTAGATGACAGAGGTGCCTTTGAGGTCTAACTTAAGCCTCAACCTGATTCAGTCTGGCCCCAGCTAATGTCTGGTTATCAGCACAAACGTTTTCTAAAATAGTCTAGGTTTCTGGGGGAGATGTTTCCCATTTGTTTACACACTGCGAGCTGCGGCTTGCAGAGTTGGCCATATTGCTCCTGTGCTGGGGAGTCACTCCCAGGGCTCCGACCTACCTTCCCTCAGGACCTTCCAAGTCCCCTAGGACCTAGGGAAGGGGGCTCTGAGGGTAAGAGCAGGAGGTGTTCCGCAGCATGGCAAGGGGAAGGAGAAACAGTGTGCTCCCCCACCACTTGATGACTGGGGCTTTTAAAAAACTGGCATGGCAGGCTGCCAGGCCTGGGTGGGATCAGTGACTGATAGGCTGCTTACTGGAAAGCTCCCATCATTAGCATGGAACTTTGTTTGGTTACTATAGTGACTTTCACTACAAGAGGCCTGACTAGAGCACAAGGAATCTGTTACCTAAAACCAGCACCCTATGGAGCCCAAAGCTTTAGAGTGATGCTTATCACCAGCCATTCCCTTTGACCCTGTATTCCCACCCCTCCTGGTCCAGCCTCCCTCTTGCGGCCTCTATTCAAAATGATAAAAAATAGCAACAGCATCTCCAAGCTTGACCAACATCTCCAAGTTCATATTCCTGGCTGGTCCAAACCAGGCCAAGGATGGAAATCAGCTGCCTCCTGCAGGCTCCTGAAGGTAGGGCCTCTGGCTGGCTGGCCAGCTAGGAGTAGCCCAACCCACCAGGGACAGCCTAGCAGGAACATGCTTCCAGGGCTTAGTCTGAAGCCCACAGGCTTTCAGGAAGCTGCTATGGGTGTCTGGTTCCCATAGTGTCAGTGCCAGGTTCACACTGTACCCTGAAGGGCCATCTGTCTTTGCCTCATCACTTTTTTTTCTTTTAAAACATCAACAACAACACAAATGCAACGCAACCGCAATCATTGCCGTGGAGTCACCTCCGACTCATAGCGACCCCTCCTTGAGTTTCCGAGGCAGTATCACTATGGAAGTAGATTGCCCAACCTTCCTTCTGAGGAGTGGCTTATGGGTTTGAACCGCCAGCCTTCTGGTTAGCAGTCAAATGTCTTACACACTATACCACCAGAGTTCCCACAAACTCTATTAAAATAATGTCATTCCACAGCACTGAAATCTAGACCCTCTTTGCTTTGCTTCCTAATACCTGAATTCAGGAGCATTTTCAAAAGTTCAGTGCCTGTAAAACTAGGTCTTCTTTCAGGAGTCTTGAGATGGCTTTTGTGGGAGGGTAATCTCTTGTGCAACCCTAGAACTTAGAATCCTTTTTACTAGAATTCTTTTCACAAGCTTCCCCAGCTCTGCTCAGAGTCCAACCTTAGGCTCTTCTGCCTTCCTGCTTCACCCAGAACCCTCTAGGTGGCTATTAGACTCACTGCTTCCTGGGGCCTCACTGTAATGCCTTTTTTTTTTTTTTTTTTAATGATTTATTATTGTTTATATGTTCACCATTATGGTATCATACAGAATAGTTTCACAATCCTAAAACCACCCTGTACTCCACCTATTCCTCCTTCATTCTGTCCCCCAGAACCCATGACAACCACTGATTTTTTTGTTGTCTCCATAGTTTTGCCTTCTCCAGAATATCATATAGTTAGAATAATATAGTCCGTAGCTTTGTTGAACTGGCCACTTTCACTTAACAATATGATTCAAGGTTGGGAGCTCTGGTGGCCTAGTGCCTAAGGCATCTGACTGCTAACCAGAAGGCTGGTGGTTCAAACCCACCAGCCACTCCTTGGAAGGAAGGTTGGGCAATTTACTTCTGTAGATTGATACTGCCTCGAAAACCTGGTTTATTTCTTTGGAGCAACACAAGACAATCTTTGGAAAGTTTGCTTTCTCTCAGATGTACAGAATTCTGATGTTGGGATTGGTTGGTTTTGGCCACTCTGCTAGGTTCAAAAAGGAATCCTCTTAGAGGCAAGGGGAGAGACTCTCTCACTGCAGGCTGAGACCCACTGCTGAGAGGGATGCACTTGCTGAGAGAGAGAGACATGAGAGACATGTACTGCTGAGAGAGAGATGCGAAAGACACACACTGCTGAGAGACAGTTGTGCCACTAGGAGAGACGGCCGGCTGCTGAGTGAGACGGTCGGCTGAGAGAGACTGAGCATGTTCCTGAACTTGAATTGTAGCCTGCTGGTTCCCTAATAAACCTCATAATCTGTGAGTTCTGTGTGGCCACTGTAGCAAATGATCAAACCCAGCAGAGAGGGGGTGGGTGCTGCAGGAGGAAAGGTTGGTGTCAACGTTGGTAAAAGGGCTGGAGGGTGATGGCATGTCTAGCCTCACAGGAGCAGACCTTGGGCTGCTGATGGTGATTCTGTCTTCCTCTTGTGGGGTTAGAGGAGGTCAGAAGATGCCGCCTCCCTGCCCCTTTTGCAACTGGAGATGATGCAAGACAGTAAGAAGCAATAGCAGAGAAATGGTGGGAATAGAACCAGGACACTGGTGCAAGACAGCATAGAGGGCTTCCCGCCCATAGACCAAAGTGGTTATAATGGATGGTTAGACAAAGAGAGCTGATCACCTTTGGGCATGAGACTTACTGGCAGAGTGGGATGCCTCCAGGCATTTGTCAAAGGAGCCAGGCTACCTGACCCACCAAGTGGGAGAGCTGAGCACCTTCGGGCCAAGGCTTACTGGCTGAGTGGGGTATCCCTGAGTACTTATTGGGGAGCTAAAGAACACTGCAGCATTTGCTGAGCAGTGCAAAGGCCAGATTGATGCAAAATGCCTGAGGGGTAGAAGGCCAAGAGGTCAAGGGTCATAGAGAGACCTGCCTGTGGGCACAGCCAAGAAGCTGTCTTGACTGAAGAACTGTATCCTGAGTGGTTCTTGATCCTAAAATGTAACCTGCTATTTTCCTGATAAACCCCGTAACTACCGTGAATATGGTCTGTGAGTTCTATGTGGCCATTGCAACGAATTATCAAACCCTACAGAGAAGTAGAGAGTGCCATAGGACGCACAACTGGTGTGAGAACTGGTAAAAAGGTTAAAGAGAGGAGGAATGTCTGACTTCTGCCCACAGGAATCAGCCTCGGGCTAATGCTGCTGATCACGATTCTCCCCCTGCTTGTGAAGTTAGATGAGGACAGACACCCCCGCCATTCCATTTTTACAGGGGCTTGACTTTCTGCTTTGCTGCAGTGATATTCACTGGACTGTTTGTTTAATGAACTGTCATGGCAACAGCTGAAGCCACACTCGGCTTGTTCCCAAGGCAGGGAGCAGCTGGAGAAGCAGGGTGCCATTTCCATCGAAGAGCAATAACATTCTTCTGAGATCTTTGACCCATAATGGGCTCAATGACATTTTCTTCTAATCCATGGATTTCTGTACCCTGGCGTTTCATTTGCAGGGAACAGTATGGACTCATTTGCAAAGAGCTATGGTCATACCTCACAGTCACTAAATAGAGCTGGGTGGTAAATGGATTCCCCTTGCCCCCAGCACTCTGCATTTTTTTCAATTAGTTTGCTAGCTAGCGCCTGCTGTGATCAAGACAGAGCTCCTCCTAGTCCTGGAGGTTCGGGACCCAAGGTGGCTTAGATAAGAAACCCTGCTGTTCCTTCTCCTCCCCCACTACCTCCACATGAGCAGACCACCCCCCCTCCAATGCTCTGAGCACAACTCTCTATAGTGACACTGAGACAGAAGAAGTACCCTGTGGAAGCCTCAAGGGACAGGACTCAAATGCTCTCCTCTTCCTTCTGCTTTGACCTCAGAAAGGTTTCTCTGCCGCCAGCTTCAGGTCCCAGCCTTGAAAGCCTCTGCTTGGCTGTGAGTGAGTTCTGTCCCCACATCAGAGGCCAACCTTTTAGGAGTCTCCTGCCTGCACGGGTACAGACACTGCAATTCAATGTGCTCCTTGCAAGCCTGGGGAAAACACTGAGAGGAGATGCAGTTCTCCTGCCAACAGACAGTAGCTCAGTCCATGCCAGGGATTCTCCACCTTCTCCGGGTTAGGAGCCCTTGGACAATCTGTCAAAAACCCTCTCCTTGTCAGAGGACAATGCCAGGCTCACTTGGTGAGCCAAGCCTTTCCTAGTGAAGAAGCCAATACCTGAGTGAGGGTGGGATGAAGAGGAGGGAGGGACAGTGCATCTGGGGAAGGGGCAGCAGCAGGAGGGTGTACACCCTGCTGCTGAGGAAATGACAGCTTCCTAGCCCAGCCCAAGGCCCTAGGAAGACGGAAGGCAGGAGGCTCCTTCCTTGGGGAGGGTTGGGAGAGCCAAAGGGCCCAGTCCCACGCACCAGGCAAACTCTATCCTGGGCAGCAAAGGACACAGCTTGGGCTTTAACTGAATATTTTATCAGTGGAGTTAGCAGAACCACCAGTGCAGAGGAGGGGCTCTGCCCTGTAGGAAGGACTCAGCCCCAAAGCTAGGAAGAGACACTGAGCCGTAAGACACCACATGCTGCTGGATCAGTGGGTGGGTGGGTAGGTCCTTCAGCTGCAACTCAGGGTCCAAGGAGGGGCCAAGTGAGCAGGGCACAAATCCCCTTCCTTTGCTCTTCCATCAGAACAGCTCTGCTCCCATCTACTTCATACTCTCAATCTCCACATAAGATTTCATTTGGAAAAAGGACTTGCTGGTAAAACATTTGATGCCGCCCTTACTTAGCCTCTCATCTCTTATGAGTCAGTCGGGATAAATCCCACACACACTCACACCCAAGGGTGGGAGAGGAGTCCCTTCTCCACCCTGAAGATTCTAAGCTTTTCTTCTTAAGAGTTTGTTTCCACTGAAGCTGACAACAGAGTAAACACACACATACATGCACATTTATGTGCACAAACATGCACACACACACACAAATACAATTGCATACATACATGCCGGCAGCAGACAGTGGGTCAGACCCTGCCAGATGAGAGTGAGGACGCAGCTTGGAAAAAAGAAAAGCATTGGCCAAGAAATATTGGAAGAAGAGAGCCTTTGTTTTTTGTTTAGTATATTTTCATTAAAAATAAAAAATAAAGTAACACGTTATCACACAGTAGGTCTTACAGTATTGTACTTACATCTGTGTTTGTTTAATACTCCCTAAGCCACCTGCCTTTTAAAGTGAAGTGATTCAAATCTTAATAATGTCCTAAATGCAGAGTCAAGCCAGGAGTCAAGGCCATCCTCTGAACACAAAGGACAGGCTATGCTGTATGGGCCACACATCACTCCTGCTTACATTTGGCTCAAACAGGGAGAGAGTGGGCAGGGTCTGGAGTCAAGGTGCTCTGGAAAGTTAAGTACTACCAGGAAAGTAGTAAGTACTTACTAGATAACTAGGGTAAGGATCCTGGGGCTGTAGACCAGGCTGTCCTACAGGATGAACGCCCACCCTCAGCCTAACTCATTGGAGCTCCCACTCCCAAGCTCCCCTCATATGAGGCACACTGGGGAGTGTATGGCCAGAAAACACTGCCACTCTCACAGTATCTTTCAGAGGCCTTGGTGAGGAGGAGGCCATCCACATCATCCTCAGCTCTCCAGTAAGTTCACAATCAAAACCAATGGCAGTGCTTATGGAGTACTGACTTTTGGTTTATGGATGGAAAACTCACATTGATTAAAGGTAGGATCGCACAGCTAATTATTGCAATTCCTGTCAATAAGTTGTACACCTGTAAAAAATTGAATTGGAAAAAGCTGTGTGAAGATATATTTACAAAAATGACATACACACACACAGAAAGAGTAGCTGCCGAGGCTACTTATGCACAACTCCTGGGATCTGGTTCTTTGGCTTGGAGGTTTAGGGTCATGGTTTCATGGGACATCCCAGCTAATTGGCCTAGTAAGTGTTCAGTGCTTCTGTTCTACCTCCTAGTTCACAGTGCAGTGTCTGGGGCCCTAAAAACTTGCAACTGGCCAGTCGAGGTACTCTTGGTCTCTATTCACCTAGAGCAACAGAGGAAAAAGGAGAGTCAGGAACAAGAGGAGGATATAGGATGTGTTGCTAAATGTCTCCATGAACAACGGCCTCCTTTGCCATGAGACCAGAACTAGATGGTGCCAATTACCATCATGGAATATGTTAATCAAAGATTCTACAGAAGAATCCTGATCAAAAAGAGGGAAATGCAAAACAGAATTTTAAATTCTCATGGAACCCAGATTTTCTGGAGCTGTGGAGGTTGCATAAATTTATTGGTCTGAGATAATCTTTAAACCTTTAAAAATATCCCCTGAAGCCTTCTTAAAACCAAAAAATAGTTTAGCTTAACTGGTAAAGAATGTCTGCCTTGAGCATTGTGCTCTTAAGATCTATCTGTTGTTGTTAGGTGCCGTCAAGTTGGCTCTAACTCATAGCAACCCTACATACAACCAAACAAAACACTGCCCAGTCATGCGCTGGTCTCACAATCCTTGCTGTACTTGAACCCATCATCACAGCCACTGTGTCGATCCATCTTGTGGAGGGTCTTCTCCTTTTTCGCTGACCCTCCACTTTACCAAGCATGGTATCTTTCTCCAAGGAATGGTCCCTTCTGGCAACATGACCAAAGTAGATGAGACCAAGTCTGGCCATTCTTGCTTGCAAGGAGCATTCAGGTTGCACTTCTTCCAGAACATATTTGTTCATTCTTCTGGTAGTCTATGGTACTTTCTGTAATCTTCACCAACATCACAACTCAAAAGCATCAACTCTTCTTTGGTGTTCCTTATTCACTGTCCAGCTTTCACGTGTTTTGGTTGGTTACCTAGTGCTGCTCTAACAAAAGATACCACAAATGGGTGGCTTGAACAAATAGTTTATTCTCTTACAGTTTTGGAGACTAGAAGTCTGAGTGCAAAGTGCCAGATCTATGGGCTGGGTGAAAGCCCTTCAACCTTGGGCTTCAGCTCTGCCTCCAGCTCCTGGCCCACTGAAGCTAGAGGCATCTCTTCACTCAGGCAGCTGCTGGCTGCTGAGATTGAAAAACCCAATGTTGATAAGTGAAAAGGCACAGTCCTGCTATTATCAAACCACATGGTAGGCCACTGATTCAAGTCCATTAAGAGTCCTAAGATCAGCAGACACCACGGCAAGCTACTGAAAAACAACTCAGCTACAGGCGGGATTCAAGCATACCATAAGCTGGAGACCTTCCTCAAAGTTGCTTCTTACTGGAAGCAGACCACATCCCTAAAGCAGCAACTCATCTGCTCCAGTAGAATCTACCATGGAGTTGATTACCAATCTTACCATGGGGAAAAACTACATCCAACTGCCCAGCCACTCAAAACCAGGCCCAGCCAAGTTGACACATAACATTAGCTACCACAACATGCATATGAAGCAACTGAAAATACCACGGCTTGAGTTAGGGGCGCCTTAGTCTTCAAAGAGACATCTTTGATCTTCAGCACTGTGTTAGGATGGGGTCTCTGTTGTTGTTGTTGTTGTTAAGTGCCGTCGAGTCGTTTCCGACTCATAGCGACCCCATGCACAGCAGAACGAAACACTGCCCTATCCTGCGCCAACCCCACAATCCCTGCTATACTTGAGCTCATCATCGCAGCCACCGTATCAATCCATCTCGTTGAAGGCCTCCCCCTCTTTCGTCGACCCTCCACCCTACCAAGCATGACATCCTTCTCCAGGGAATGGTCCCTCCTTACAACATGACCAAAATAGGTGAGACGAAGTCTGGCCATTCTTGCTTCCAAGGAGCATTCTGGCTGCACTTCCTCCAGGACAGATCTGTTAGTTCTTTTAGCAGTCCATGGTACTTTCAGACAAGTCCTTGGATCAAACGTCAAGCTGGAGGCTTCTGCTGACTCATGCAGCTGCAGGGGCTGATAAGCTCAAGGTTGGCAGGCACTATACCAGCTGTTGACTCCAACAAATGATGAATCCAAGATCTCCAGGCTGAATGGTGGATTGTTCACTCACAGACAGCTGTAGGCAGCACAACAGGATCCTGATCCACAGAAGAGTGTCTCTTTTCCTAGGATGTCCATAAATATATTGGAAGCAGGCCACAACCCTAGGGAAACTCCTTTTCAATGGATTGGCTGCTGAAAACATATACATATGATCCCACCGTGGGAATAACCCACATCACAACTGCTTAAACCACACAAAATTATGGTCCAGCCAAGTTGACATGCAGCTCCAACTATCACAAGAGGTCTTTTGCAGCAGATTTGCCCAGTGCAACATGATGTCTGATGTCTTGACTGCTGCTTCCATGGGTGTTGACTGTGGATCCAAGTAATATGAAATCATTGACAACTTCAATCTTTTCTCCATTTATCATGAGGTTGTTACTGGTCCAGTTATGAGGATTTTTGTGTCCTTTATGTCGACATGTAATCCATACTGCAGACTGTAGTCTTTAATCTTCATCAGTAAGTACTTCAAGTCATTTACACTTTCAGCAAGCAAGGCTGTGTCATCTGCATATCCCAGGTTGTTAATAAGTCTCCCTCCAATCCTGATGCTGTGTTCAAGGTCTATCTATACAAGATCAAATTGACAACAACAATTCGAAATATAGGATAGGACCCTTAGGGGACAGTGAGTGTGTGTTAATGCAGGAGGAACAACTCAGGAAAGGAGGGGGAGAATGGTTGCACAACTTGAAGAATATAATCAGTGTCACTGAATCATACACACAGAGACTGCTGACTTGGTGTATGTTTTGTAGTGTATACTCACAACAACAAGTAACATTAATTATATATGTATGCATAAAAAAACAATGAGAGTGTTCTCTGAAGGAGGCCAAGGGCACAGGAAAGCCTGACTCAAAACCATGGTAAGCTCTCTCTGTGGTGGGCCAAGGATGGGCAGAGTTGGATGGTTCCCAACGGAAGGAAACTTCTTGGACTAGGACAATTCCAGCCTCCCTTCATCACCCATCACAGCAGAAGTACCCTAATTTTCCTTAATTCTTGACACACTTGTTTAACATCACCAGACTGTCAGCTCTCAGGAAAACTAAGACTCTGGTTTCTTCCTCATTTTCTAAAGCAGGGAGGCCTCTGGCTGATTCTAAGTGGGCTTCCCTCAGACTCCAAGGAGGAATAGGGTGGGGGAGAGGGTGCTGAGGGGTCCTCATCCTAGGATCGCAGAAGTCAGAGAAAAAGGGCCTGTTACACCCAGTGACCTGCTCCTGAGGGGAAGGGGACAGAAATCAAGACAACCACCCCCTATTTCCTCCTCACAGAGTAACACACCTCTTGCCTCAATTGCCCCAGCATGGCTCTTGTTCCCTGTTATGGACTGAATTGTGGCCCTTCAAAGTATCAGTTGGAATCCTAACCCCATAACTGTGGACATGGTCCTGTTTTCAAATAGGTTTACTCTCTGTTATGTCAATGAGTACATATCAGTGTAGGGGATGGCCCAAATGTAGTCACTTCTGAGACAGAAAAAGAGCAGATGAGACACAGAAGGATGCACAAATGAAGGAAAGACAGATGCCAAGTGGAGATTGCCAAGGAACCAAGGGACGCCGGGGCTACAGAAACCGACAAGGATCTTCCCCCACAGCTGAGAGAGCGTCCCCTGAATTCAGATGTCTGACCTCCTAAACTGTGACAAAATAAATTTCTGTTCTTTAAAGCCAGGCATCTGTGGTATTTCCGTTACAACAGCATTAGGAAACTAAGGCATTCCTCATCACTTGTCTGAGTGACAGCAGGTCATATGTGGAGGGTCTAGTCCTGTCCTGCCCACTGCAGCCAGAGACGAGGGCAACTCAGAGAGCCCTATTCCAAGAAGATATGCATGGGAGATGTGAGCTGGAGGGGTAGGAATGGGGGTGAGGACAGAGAGACAGCTCCCTCCCCCAACTGCCAACAGAGCAGAAGCAGCCAGCCTGCTTGGGAGTAAGGAGATGACTCACTTGACCTCTGCCAGGCCAGCCTACTTTAGAATCCCATTCATTGCTATTTGTGTCAATGTTACAATTAAGTTGCACTAGATGATGTGTTCATGAGGCTCAAATGCTGATCCCAGGGCACAGTAGAAGCAACCCGAGCCATATATTTGAGTACACTTTTCTCTGCTATCCAAACAGCCCCCCACGGAGCACATAGGAGCACAGAGACCATCACTTGGTACCTCCTGATACAGAACATGGAGCCATTCTGCAATCCTATAGTCCCTCCACCCTGCCTCTCTAGCCAAGGACATGCTCACGGCAGGGCAGAATGTGCATAACATCCAGCCACCCAGCCCAGCGTGTCTACAGGGCCCTGCTCACTTGAAGTTCTCAGGGTACTCAGTGATGGCCATGTTGATGACGTCCAGAGCATGTTGGTAGTGCTTCTGGGCAGAGAAGAGGAGTGCCAGCAGGTGGAGGGCGTTGGCATCATCCCGGCACACTTTGAGGGCCTCCTGCAGCTGCTCTATGGCACTGGAGATCTGCCAAAGACATCCCTCAGCTCAGTGACTGAGCTTTGTTGCAAAGCACACACCGCCTCCCCGCCCCAGGACTTTGGCGGCAGGTCCAGACAAGGAGGGCACATCAGACTCAATTTAAGTGACACCCTGTGGACTGGGGGCATGATGGGACGAAGCTCTGATACAGCCCAAGGCCCACATCCCCCAACCCAATTATCATGGCAAGGAGGGAGTTTGCCATCCCAATTCAGGCCCAGGGAGCTGCTGTTATCCCCACTCAGGAACAGAGAAGGGCAGGTTTACTTGCAGCACAAAGGACTTGAGTGCACACTAGGAAGCATTTCCTAAGTTGGAGGAGTGTAAGCTGCAGGGAGTGGCCACCAAGGCTGTGAGTGCAAATGGTGTCCTGGATTTCTGCTGCTATGGTTAATAATCTTACCCTGAGAGCAGGGAGTAACAAAAGGGGGGTTGCTCCAGGCAAGGGGTGCATCCTGACCAGGGACAGAGAGACATGTAGAGATACGGTGCCCAGAGATGAGGCCTCTCACATGAACACAGTGCGGGGCCTGCCCACATTCAAATACTTGACAGTTGGATGGGGCCAGGAAAGCTGCATGGGAAGGGTCTGGTTGTGAGGCAATGAGAAGCCAATGCAGGGGTCTTCCTGGGTGTGGCCTGGGCAAGCCATTCTAGTAGGTATGGGCAGAGTTCACAGCAGTGGGGAGAGACCAGAGGCCACTATGAGTCTCAGCTTTCAGGGGTTTGGGTTATCTGCCTTCTTTCTCAGAGCTCTACATGAAAGAGGGCAGCCCCTGCTGCTCCAGAGAGCACGGTCAGTGAGCCAAGGGGTAGGCTCAGCAGAGAGGGAACCTTGCGCTGCTCCAGTCATCCCTGCCTGGTGGGACCCCAGCATCCCACCGGAAAGAGCCCCTGAGGATGTTGAGGATGCGCATTCATGGCTGTGAGCCCAGTCTTCAGGAAGGAACAGGGTCAGTGGGTCTGTCAACTCCCTAGCCACATCCCCTAGGGAGGGTGTTTCAGGTTAAAACCACACACCTGCCCCAATCAGCCACCACCTTGCAACACTGGGCCCCTGCTCACAGGTGGGTCCGAAAAGTGAGTATAGTTCAATAATTCCTTCCTGGAGACACCACTCTTGGCACAATATCCACACCCCATGGGTCCCAAGATGACCCCAGACACCCTTCTCTTCTCACTGCTGATCCTACCCTTTAACATCACCACCTACCTACTGCTCAGCCAGGGGGGTTGCTGCCCCACTCTGTGTGGCCCAGCCTATGGCACACGTAAGAGGGTATGCTGGCAGCATTCAGGGGAACATTAAGGAAAAAAAATTTGGCAGTCACCAATGTCAAGCTCTTCTTCAATGACAGGCTAGACATTTCTGTCAGTGCCATAGCTCATTAAGTAGTCCTGTGTGACCTGTGGGACACAGCCCCTCACTCCTGGTACAAAATTCTCTTCATTCTCTCCCAAGTACACCTAGTGCCAGGTCCAGAGTTCTCCTACAGGGATCAGGCTCTGGTGACTTGGCCAGGATGGACCCCATTCTTCTGGGCCATCACCGCTCAGGGCAGCCAGACATGCTCTAGGAAGGACTGGGCT
This sequence comes from Orycteropus afer afer, assembly GCF_000298275.1. Classification (NCBI taxonomy): domain Eukaryota; kingdom Metazoa; phylum Chordata; class Mammalia; order Tubulidentata; family Orycteropodidae; genus Orycteropus; species Orycteropus afer. The sequence continues at coordinate 7,027,923 of NW_006921711.1, read as the reverse complement.
GGAAGGCCACAGAGACCACGCAGGCCTGGATTAGAGTCCATGCAGGGGCCCTTTATCCCCTGAGGCTGCCAAGACTTGAGGTCCCCAAGGAAACCAGGCACCAGGCTCCACTGGCCTGGCCAACCATCCCCTGGGGGGATGGATGCCATTCATCAGAGATAATTAAAGATATTTAAAAATGTATCACCAAAGATTTGTCATTCACTTGATTGTCAAGAAAAGCATTGGCTCTTTTACAGAGGACTAGAAATGAAGCAGTCTCAGGGACTCCATCCTCCTGAGAGCACCTGAGCAGAATGCATTCTGGAGTTAGAAGGGGAGAGGCACAAAGAGCCTGGTCCAATGATGACCAGGATCTAGAAGTCAGGAGCGCCGGGTGGGTGGGCACAGTGAGAAATGGGGGAGGGACAGGCGGGGGCAGCCTGGGGACAAAGGAGGGGTGGGGAAGAGGGACTGTGATTCAGGCAGGTGTGAGAAAGGGAGAGAAGCAGCAAATGACAAAGGGCCAGTGGGGAGAAAACTGGCTGAGATAGACCCTGAGTGGGAGGCAGAGTGACTCAGAAACAGAATAGGACAGACACAGGCACAGGGGCAAGGGTTTCGGTGTGGGGTGAGGGGGAAGAGGCCCAGCAATGAAAATAACTGTGCAACGAGAAGAGCCAGGCCAAAGGCAGGGCTTGAGGGGAAATGATGCAGACAACTACACAGAGGGCCCAAATCCTGGAGTCAGAGGATACAGCTCAGTGTACTGAAGATGAAACAAGAGGCTAAAAGCTGACACTGACCAGACACAGGCCAACCTCCTGGCTGGTGAACAAGGCTCCATCTATCCCATCTCCAAATGGGCCAGGTCTTGGGGAACATAAAGCTGACTGAGGTGTTTTTTTCCTCACTGGGGAAAGATGGACTTTGTGTAAACCTGTATAAGTTAACTGAGTTCACCAGAGCCTCAGTTCCCTCAGGTCTCTGATGAGGCTAAGGCTGTCTATCTCATCAGATGGCTAAGGCCGCATGGGCCAGTGTTGGGGATACAGCAGCCACCCACACCAGCCATGCTACCCTTCATCTGACCATAGTCGATGGAGAGCTCTGTTGGCTTCGCTCCAACAGTCTGGGCTCAGCCCATTTCCTAGGAAGTGCAGGTGGAAGGTGTCAAGGCCAGAACTCACTGGGTCAAAGTCAGAAAAAGCCCCCTAGGAATTCTTGTTTTGGAGGCTGGGTATGTGCATGGAGCACTGACCTGGAACCGAATGGCATACATGAAAGCACAGGAGATACTAAAGGGCTGGAGGCTGGGGTAGGGCAGAGCCCCGGCCCATTTCTGGGTGAGCAGCTATCTGGTCTCAGTCCATGGACAAACTGGTGTCCAACAGCTCAGCTGCTCAGTTCTGGGAAAGAAGGAAGGCTGCCTAGAGTTGTGGGTCTACAGTGGTCACAGTGGGATGGAGGTGGTCAGCAGGTGGGAGACCCTAATCTGACCCCAGTGGACGAGGCCTGCAATGGTGTCCACAGGGTCAGAGAACAGCATTGTGGTAAATGAGAAGTCCCATCCAGAAACAGTTCCATGGGCCAATAGCTCTATTCCCTAAACCCTTGTGGAAAGCTCAGCAAAAGGTGAGGATGCAAACAAATGCCTGTCATGGTCACTTGTCAACCTTTCAGGAGACAGATATTATGAGGGAAGGGAGGGCATATAGTAATCCCTTCTTGAGCACCACCATGGGCCAGTGGCTTTACCTGTACTTCCTGACTTAATCCTCACTAGTAGCAGTATGAGGACTTTACAGATTAAGTAAATAGAGGCTCAGAGAGATTAAGTCACTTGCAGACAGTCACACAGCTGGCAGGTAACAGTGCCAGGAGACAATCAATAGCACCCAGGAGCCTGGGGGTTAAGCATAGTGGCTACTCACCTGTCGGACGAGGGACAGCTGCAGGGAGACATAGAGGATGATCTGGGGGTCGTCAGGTGCCAGCTGCTGGGCCCTATATGGAGACAGGTAGTGACATGTCAGGCACCAAGGGACTAGCAGCCATGTGTGACATAGTCCTTCAGCATGCCAGCCCTGTGCTAGGTGCTATGGGGCATACATGGGGGAATCCTGCCAGGCCCACCCTGGATAAGCGCCCAGTGGGAGATGATAGCTCAGGCAGAAAGCCACAGGGTTCTGAGAGGGTTGATGCTGGCTGTGTGTGTGGACCATCTGGGAGGCCAGCCCTCAGGGTAGCAGACCTGAAAGAAGCAGGTGGGTTAGGGGCAGGGGACACAGTGTATATACAAAGGCTACTGTGCAGGACCAACCGCTCTCCTCTGTGCATCCTGCAGCCTGCAATAGCCTGCCTCACTATAGTCCCCATTCCTCCCAAGATAGAACACCTCCTTGAGGGTGATGTGCTTGGGAAGACCTCAGGAGCACAGACGGGGCCAGCCAGAATTGGATTCTTCTCACCTCTGGGTTTGAGGGGTGGAAACTTGGCCCAGAGTGGAATTTTCTCAGAAGCCTGAGAGCCAACGAAGGAAGCCAGAGGCAGAGCCAGTCAGGCAGAGGAGGGATGTGTCCCGTGCTCCAAGCAAGGTGGTACAAGGAGCCCAGGCTAGGTGGTTACCCAGCAATGCCTCCGCCTCAGTGCTTGAGGAGGGCAGGCACACTGAGGGGCCCAGAGAGGACATGGTGAGGCAGAGGAAGGAGAGGGAGGGAGATCACACAGCTGGTAAGCATCAGGCTGACCAACGGGTAGATCTGAGGGAGGCAGTTGTTGGACAAGGGACTTTTCAGCCCTCTCCCTGACCCTGACCTGCCAGGACACCTCTGTAAGGGCTTGGGATTGGAGAGTGATGTCTGGGCTGGGAGAGACTGGAGGGAAGCAAAGGCTATTTTTTGAGATGCTGTTATGTGCAGGGCACTGTGCAAGGTGCTTTTCCTACTTTATCTCATGCAATTATCACATTAACAGTTCCATGAGATAAATAAAGGTCATTATTGCCATTTTAGAGCCCTGAGTCTGGGAAAGCAGGGACTGTGCCCGGGTGTTAGCAGAGGGTGGGTGCTCCACCAGTGCTGAAGGCAGATGGTCTAGAGCCTGCACCAGGTCTCAAGCCTGCCTGCCCAATGGTAAAGGCCTGTCTTTGCTCCTTATGTGACTTCCCAGAGCCTCACTTTCCTCATTAGTAAAATGGAGACAGTAACATCTGCTCTGTGCCAGTGGGTCCAATGAGATTGAGCATGTGAATGTAATACCTTATGCCACCAAATTCAAAAGGGAGGCCTCTGCATGAGCCCAGATCTCCTCACCTCTCCAGTGTCTGTAGAGCTTTCCTGTGCAATTCATCTTGCTTGGATTTCAGGGTTGCTGCAGGAGACAGGATGGAACGCAGTCATGAGGGTTACTGAGGGGTGCTACCCCAGCCCTCCCCCTGCACTCCAGTCAGAGCACGCAAGCCCTGTGGGGAGAGGCCCATCGGGACCCTGTCTGGCAAATGCTTGCACCTAAGCAGCTCTGACTGTAACCATCTTGGTTACTGAGGGAGGTCTGGGGCTCCTGTCCAGCCCAGTCTTCTAACATGTTTCTGGGCAGACCCGTTCCTTCTACCCTCTACCTTCTTTGCAACCTGGGCCCACAAGCATTCTGTGACAAGAGAGTTACCCTCAGGAGGCCCAAGCCTTGAGAGAGACTGCCACCTTCATCTTGGCCACGTGTTCTCTTTTCTCACGAGGCTCCTTGCTTCAACACAAACCAGGCTGCCCGCTGAACCACGTAGGAAAGTTTTTTAAATGACTGCTGTCCAGGCTTACCCCAGACCAGACCAAACTTCCTGCTGGTGGGGCCCAGATACTGATGCTTGCGAGATCTCCCAGCTTATAACACAGCCCTACTTCTAACACGCAGCAGGCTGAGTCACTGCTTGGGGGCAGGGCTGGGACAGCACCTCTCAGACATAAGGCAGAGAGTCTTTTGATCAAAGAGAGGTTTTGACAAAGGGACTAATGTCTCCTTCACTTAACCAATGTGTGGACACCCAGGTTTTCCCTCTCCAGGGTTTGCACAGAGTGAGGGGTTCAGCAATATCCTGAAGAAACCATGCCCACTGCTAAAGAACAGACTGCTGGCACTGCACCCAGATCACTCAAACCTCTTCCTCCCTGCTCCATACACTGAGTAGCCTTTGTTAATGCTTGCTGTGCAGGGCCTCTGAGGCCCAGTGCAGAGTAGCCCCCGTACATACAGCTCTGCTTCCTGGGGTTGGCAATGGGGAAATGTGGGTAGGGCCAGCTTCCTATTCCAGGTTTGCTCTGAGAGGGGGCCCATCACTCCCTCTCCCTCACGCCACAAGGATACAAAAGTAGGTGGGAGGCTGCCTGATGGATGCAGGAGACACAGGGGGGCTGGTGGGGCTTGGAAGAGAACACCAGGTTCTGGTATCAGTCAACCACAAGTGCTGATGAAACACCTACTATGCACCCAGCATTATGCTATGTGTTGAAGGGGACTAAAAGAGTCTAGAGTTCACAGCAGTGCTGGGTCCAGACAGACCTATGTGAGCTGTAGTGAAGACACTGGGGGATCAAGGGCTGAGGGTGCAGCATAGACTGAAAATGCCACAGGAGTTCAACAGGTACAGAGACCGGCATGGGCTTTGTAGATACTGGGGCTGGACCTTAAGGGGTGGAGTGAACTAGATCCATGGAAGAAAGAGAAGAAGGCACATCTGAGAGGGAAAGAGCCTGAGCAAGACTGGAAACGGGGCTAACCTGTGTGCCCATGTGCAATGAAGACATCTACCCCAGCAGAGTGGAAGGCACAGATGAGGGATCGAGGCCTGGGGGTGTGTGTGATGGGATGAGAGACCTTGGAGGCAGTCTGACTTCAAAGCCAGAGTCACCCCAGGCAGAGGCCTCCAAGGCCTGGCACTCACCGTCAGTGGCCTGCAGGCTGTAGGTAAGACCCAGTGCCAGGTAGCCTTTGGAGAGGAATTCCCCAGCTTCCTCGCCAAGGTCAGTCACCATGATGGCAAAATGCTCAGCCTCCTCCAGCTGCAAAAAGGAGAGCCAGAGGTCACTAGGAAAGCTCTGCTGGGCTCTGTGTTGCCACCTGCTCAGCCCTGGGCCCTCCATGGCAATTTAGGAAAGGGAAGTTGAACTCCTGTGCCTCAGCATGGCAGACAACTCACAACCTGCAGCCCAGGATGCCACTGGGCAAGTGTAGACAGAACCAGAGAGCCTCACGTGTGGGATGCATGACCAGAGAGGCCAGGCATCTTGTCCAAGGCCACCCAACTACTGTGGGAACGGCCAATGCTGTTTCCTCCACCAGAAATCAAGGTCACAGGGCTTTACCTCTCACAGGCTGGAGCAACATCAACAGGGAAAAGTTCCATTGCCCCAGAGAACCCAGGACCCCACAGCTTGCTCTGCAGAGAGCATGAAACCCAGACCATGCCAGTCTGTGCAGCTTCCTTCCTCATCTAGCCTCTGTGGGCTACAGGGTCTGTTCCTGCCTTCCCCAGCACAGGGAAGCGGGGGTGGGGGTGGGAGGCAGGGCACTGGGACTGGCCTTCAGGCCCCTCTGCCCTGCTGGACACAGCCAGCCCTGCAGAGACAGCAGGCTGCCACTCTGATTCCGTCTGTATGTTTGCTCTCTGGGACAGGGAGCTCAAACTTTTCAGGGGAAAAAGGCCTGGGGCTGTTTTTGTCCTGGGAGCAGAGGGACTGTTCCAGTTGGAATGTGACCAACTGGCTTGGGTCACATGTGACCCATCATCATACACAACATGTGACATGGAGAGCGGGGCACACACGAGGAAGCCTCATAAGTACTCCCAGGCCAGCCATGGAGTCAGGGGACAGCTGAAAGCCCCAACTGGGACCATTCACAGCCCACAAGAAACACCCCCACCTTCCCACCTGCCCTGGGAAATGTCACCCGTCCACATGCCTGGTGTGGCAGTGTGCTAGCATTCCTGTCACTGAGAACACCAGCTTTCAGGCAGGGCAGGATGCTGTCTCCATCCCCGAGATCTGCACTGCACTACAGCAAGGGGCCGCACAAATCCCACCCAAACCCTTCATGCCGCCAGATGGCAGAGCCACCACCCCCCCCCGGCCCCCCAACACACAGGTGTCTCCTCATAGTCAAAGGCTCATGAAGTAATCAGCTGGCAAGGAGATTCAAAGCCAGTGCTGCCCATTCCTACTCTAGTGCTCCTCAGCCCCCTCTGGAAGCAGAGGGGAAGCTCTATGCATTGTGTGGACCTGATCACTGGCCACACCTGGGTGTGGATATTGCCCTGCCCAGTGGATACTGCCCTGGAGTGTGGAACTGATATCCTGAAATGGATATGAGCTGGGCTGAGTCCACCATACTGAGCAATGTACAAACAGTGCAGGAGTCTAGAGCCCACTGTTCGGAGAGGAAGGACAAAAAGCCAAGGTACAGGACATAAAGCTTGATGCCTAGAGAGAGACAGTGGGCAGGGCTGCCCAATTACGGCTGTGGATCCCTGTGGAGCTGACTACAACCTCTTACTCAGGCCACCAACGACAACTGACCAGGGCAGACCTCTAGTCCCCCTTGTGGTGGAGCTCACACTGCCAACCTGGGCAGCAGGTGGCCTCCAGGTTGGTATGCTGGTCACTGAAAGGAAGGATGAAGGAATCTGGGAGACTAAGCCACTTTATCATCATCAGGCTCAAGGACTGAGTCTGATGATGTGGGGGAACCCCACAGCTATCTGCTGCCCAGCCTAAGCCACATGGTAGGACCAAGCATGCCTCCTGGACCATCCACCCACCCCAGTGGGGCTTAGGGGAGCTCCTGGGAGCCTGAAAGCAGAGCCTGAATACGACAGCAGCATGGAGTACAGTTCTGATACAGGTCCCATCCCAGTTCGGCACTGACAGCTGTGAACTAGGAACACTTAGTTTCTGTGTCTCAAAGGTCCTCACCTGCAAAATGGAGAGTTAGGCCCTCCCACTCTAATCACTCCTCTTCCTTCCTGCCACCCATGCAGGACAAAACCAGAACCAAAACCAAACCCCATGCTAGTGAGTGGATTCTGACTCATAGCAACCCTATAGAACTGCCCCATGGGGTTTCGAGGTTATAAATCCTTATGGAAGCAGACTATCTTACCTTTTTCCTGCAGAGCAGCTATGGGGTTTGAACCGCCAACCTTTGGTTAACGGTCTGATGCTTCAACCACAGCCTCACCAGAGCTAGTCATGTAGGACAATGTGGCTCTTAATTAAGGCTCCAGTGTGTGGTGCTGAGGTCCCTGGGTGGCACAAGTGATTTTCAAGTAAGAGTTAACCTAAAGATTAGTGGACTGAACCTACCCAGGGCACCAAGGAAGAAAGGTCTGATAATCTGCTTTCATAAAGGTCATAGGCTTGGAAACCTTATGAAGCAGTGCTCTGTCATATGGGGTCACCATGAGTTGGAGGTGACTCAATGGCAGTGGGTTTGGTTTGGTTTAGTGTGGTGCTGTTGGAGCTCCAAGGAAAGAGTAAGTAACTGCATGGCTGGGATTAGAGAAGGAGGCTTCATGGCAGGGGGAAGACAAGGGGTGAGGACATGACAGAGGGGAGAGGTAAGCAAGCAGACAGCATCTTCTCTTCTTCCTACTACAGGCGTGACACAGAGGTATTGCAGGTTCAGTTTCAGACCATTTCAATAAAGTGAACACTGCAATAAAGCAAGTCACAAAAATTTGTTGGTTTCTCAGTGCATATAAAAGTTATGTTTACACTATACTGTGGTCTATTGTCTGTGCAACAGCACTGTAAAAAAGTGTGAAATACATTATGAAAATGTAACACAGAGTCACGAAGTGAGTACATGCTGTTGACAAAATGGTGCTGACATACTTGCTTGACACAGGATTGCAGCAAATCTTCAATTTGTAAAAAAATGCAATACTGCAAAGCATAATACAAGGAGGTATGCCTGTAGTCCCACTGCTGGTACAACTTATCTTATGGAGTTATTACGCTCCACTTAAACAGGAGCAAGCTTTCTGATAAATCACCAAGAACAAGTTATAAAAAGAATCCAGAAATCTACCACACTCCATGCATAGACACCCCTCCCACGGCTGCGTCCTTCAGACTCTGCAAACGCCAGCTTCCGCTTCCTACAGCCCATGTAGAGAGGGGGCCAGGAACCATGCTCAGCAAATACAGGCACACAGGAAGAAGTTACTTGACAGTTCATACACATCATAGACCTCATCACCCTTGAGATTAAAAAAGAGAAAATGTACATCCCTAGCTTGTTCAGCTCCTGGCTCACTCTGAACCTCAAGTGGTTAGCATTTCTCAGCCAGTACTTGCCAGACCTGTCTGGGTAGTTTTAATATGGTCTCTAAGCCTGGTGTATGCATTTGCCTTAAATAAAAAATAAGAGATAGCACACCATAGTAATACACATGGGTGCACCAACTAGTCAACAGCAGAGGCAAATGCTATCACAACCAAAATGACCCTATTCCCCTTCCTCTAAGACAATAGTGGGTGTCCTCAAGCCCTTGAGAGTGATACATAGTTCTGAAGTACTACAATCCCACCCAACTCCAGAACCAGCTGCCATGAATAAAACTCTCCACCCAGAGAGGCAGGGTAGCCTAGGAGCTAAGAACACAAGCTCTGGGGCCAGACTTCCTGGGCTCAAATCTTGGTTCAGTCATTCTCTAGTGGTGTGACCTTGGGCAAGTCACTTCTCTTTGCTGCACCTCAGTTCCCTAATCTGTAAAATGTGGATAACAAGAGTGTCTGCCTCATAAGGCTGCAGGGAGGGTTGAATGAGACAAGCCACAGTGAGTGCTTAGGGCAGTGCTCAAATAAATGTAAACTATTAATATTATGGAGTTCCTAGGTGTTGTGAATGGTAAATACACTTGGCTGCAAACCCAAAGGCTGGTAGTCCGAGTATACCCAGAGGCTCCTCGGAAGAAAGTCCTGGCAATCTACTTCAGAAAAATCAGCCACTGAAAACTCTATGGAGCACAGCTCTATTCTGACACATATGGCGTTCTCATGAGTCAGAATCTACTCCATGACAACTGTTTTTTTTCATTATTATTATTTTTTGTTGTTGTTTTGTGCCGTGGAGTTAGATCTGACTCGACGGCACGTAACAACAACATCACTACGGAAGTAGATTGCCCAATATTCCTTCCGAGGAGTGGCTGGTGGGTATGATATGTATATGTACACACACACACATAAATAGTTTAATCTTCCAGGCTTTTTTTTTTTTTTTTTAAGTCTCAGTCTAAAAGATGTGGCAAGTGTCACCAGAGTGGGGTACCTACTTCCGGCAGCTATACAATCTCATTGACAAATTAGGAAGTGACATCAAAGACCCTCCTGGAATCGAGAAAGGGAATAACTACTCCCTGGCTCCTTATGTCTCATTTAAGTCATGGAAAAGGAATGACTCTTTACTGGGATGAGCCAGTGTCTCTGCAGCACTGGGCATTTTGTTACACGGGGCTGTTTAAGTTCTCTGGCCCCAGCCACAGTATGTATCCATGTACAAACATACATACAACCACCAGACCACCTACCCACTGCCACAGTATTCATCCCTACCATGGGAAATATGCTCAAATGTTGTTTTTGAACATATCCTCTGATAGTCTGTTTTAATTTTTTTTTTTTTTTTAAAGATGGGGCAATCTACTTCCGTAGTGATACTGCCTCGGAAACCCAAGGAAGGGTCGCTATGAGTTGGGTCCAACTCGATGGCACATAACAACATTTCTTTTTTTTTTTATTTTATTTTGATTTGGGTGAAGATTTACAGAGTAAATTCACTTTTCATACAGCAGTTCACATATACTT
>NW_006921711.1:7015470-7016356 GCF_000298275.1 Orycteropus afer afer | reverse complement strand
TCCTTCCGAGGAGTGGCTGGTGGGTTTGAACCAATAACCTTCTGGTTAGCAGTCAAATGCTTCAGGAACTATGCCACTAGAGCACCTTTCTTAACCTACTGTTGTTGTTGTTGTTGTTGTTATGTGCCATTGAGTCAGACCCAACTCATAGCAACCCCTCCTTGGGTTTCTGAGGCAGAATCACTATGGAAGTAGATTGCCCCATCTTCCTTCTGAGAAGTGGCTGATGGGTTTGAACCACCAGCCTTCTGGTTAGCAGTCAAGTGCCTTAGGTACTACACTACCAGAGCTCCCTCTTAACCTACCTACTAGTGGGTCTCAATTGGAATCTGAAAAACGCTGTTCTCATCAAGTGGTTGACTGAGCTGCCCTGTGCCTGCCCTCCAGACCTACTGTAGTCATCTTCCCCCAGCCTAACACTTCACTGGAGTCCCTGAATGGTGCAAACAATGAGAATTCTCAGCTGCTAACCAAAAGGCTGAAGGTTCAAGTCCACCTAGAAGCACCTGGGAAGAAAAGCCTGACAATGGACTTTCAAAAAATCAGCCACTGAAAACCCTACAAAGCACAGTTCTGATACATATAGGGTCACCATGGTAGCACTTAATTTGCCCTTTTCCAATCTCTAGATAACTTCCTTCTTGTGACCTCAAAAGTTAATAGCTGGTGGCTCTGTGGTTGTGGCCGCTTCATCTGTGAGAAGCTCAGGTTCCAGCATCGGGTTCTGTTTGTTCATCACAATACTTCCAGGGTGAGGGGTTTTCAAAGTTCTTTTCAACCTTTCTCCTCTCACTGATTGCAGTGTAGTAAATTACTTTGTGTGGCTTTTCTACCCATAAGTCTTTGTAAACTCCAAGGTGGGATTTGCTATGAGCAACTGAGGAGC
>NW_006921711.1:6975482-7014595 GCF_000298275.1 Orycteropus afer afer | reverse complement strand
GGGTTTGAACCACCAGTCTTCTGGTTAGCAGTCAAATGCCTTAGGCACTACGCCACCAGAGCTCCCTTTGGCAGCCATCTAATGGTTACAAAAATCCAGGGGAAAATCTTTCTACTTCTTCACCCCTGTGATTCTAGGATGATTTTGAACTCGTGGGCATTTTCACAGAACTTGAGGAACCCAACTACCTGTGGAACAGGTGTTTTTACAGCTGCATTCTAAAGGGCAGGGAGCTGAAGTAGTCATCCAAGGTCACCCAGCCAGACAGTGGCAGAAAAAAGTTTAAACCCAGGTCTCTTGCCTCTAAGTCTAGATCTTTCTGGGCTGCCTGATTCATGGCCACCTTCTGAAGTGTTTCATTTCTTTCCCCTCTGACCCTGTGGAAAAAGGATGCACAGAAGGGCATAATGTTTTGATACTTGTTTTCACTTCATACAATGAAAGACAAATTTCTGGGAACTTTACAAGTCCCTCTGTCTTTCCATTTTTCCTAATGTTGGCCTCTGCACACTTTCCTTCAGCTCGGACTGCCTCCACTTCCAGGGCTGCCTCATTTACCCTGCAGTGGACTAAAGAGGTTTTGCCCTTGCAATCTTCGACCTCTTCCTCCCTTCCTAGGAATGAAAGAGAGTTCATGTCAGAGCCTGTGGAGCTTAAAGAACATCTCCAGTTCTTCCTTAGCTCCTTCCCACAGAGTCTGGAACCTACTGTTATCTGCTCTACTTAAATTCTACTTTTTTTTCCCCTGGAAGGAGGAGGCACTCATTCTAATTTCCAGAAGTTGGTGGCAAGAGAGCTGGCATTCTTTCTTCCCTGCCTCATAAACACTTAATCCATCTTTCTGGCTCTACTGACCCCCTGAATCTGATAATCCAAGGCAAAACACACAAAAGCAGATCCTTTCTGAACATGTACTATGTTCAAAGGGTTGCAACAGCTATAGCTACCACTTAATCAGGGACATGTGATGGGCTAAGCAGGGGACACTACTCATCTCTGATGTCTGCAGCCACTCTGTAATGGTGGCCACAGTTGTTTCCAGGTTACATGAGGAAACTGAGGCACAGGGAGAGAAAATGACTTACCTGAACTAACACAACTAAGCAGTGTTGAGGCAGGAATTTGAACCTAGCCCCTCAGCCTCCAAAGCCTGTACTCTTTCCACTATCCTATACTGCTCCCCTCAGGGAAGCAGATGAGAGAAACCATCATAGGCTTTTCTAAAGATGCCCTGCTTTTCCAACTCACAACCTTTTCTCCTGTCTGTGTTGATGCACAGCACACACACACCCATCTCCTGTCTGGGTGTCTCCTACAAAAGTTTTGTTTTTATAATTAAACGAGTTTTAAATACTGTATCTGGTTTTTGTTGTTGTTAGGTGCCACTGAGTCAATTTCGACTTATAGCGACCCTATGTACTACAGAATGAAACATTGCACAGTCCTATGCCATCCTCATTCTCCCTTTCCTCCTGCTCCAATAACCGACTGGGGATCCCCCAGCAGGACACTGGCTACGCCAAGGCAGGAGGCCACCACGCAGGCTCCCCAGGCCTCTTTAGTTCTGGCACCATTGTTAGTGGGTCCGAGCCTGAGACACTCTCCCCACCCAGGGATAGAGTGGATTAAAAACCTCAGCTAATTCCAGGGGCAGTGCTGTCGCACCCAGACCCCATACATGCTCCAGCTATTCCCCCACCCATGCTGCAAACCCGACCACAGCCAGCACATGACCATGCAAAACCTCCTGTCTAGCCCCCCACCCAAGGCAATTTGCCCTCAGACCCAGCCCTAGCCTTGGGGCGTCCCACACTGGCTCTGGGCACGACGACAGGATGTGGGGACAGCAGGTGCTCCACCTCTGGGCACGAGGCCACCCGGATGGGTTTCACCCAGCACAACTCGTTTTTCAAATGTCCCAGTTTCAGTCTCTCTTCCTGTAAGCTAGGCCAAATTGTCCACCCCCAGATTTCTGCCCCCTACACCATGGGCTTGACTGAGCAGTGGCTGGGCTGCTAGGGTGGACACCAGCCAGGATAGCTGGGAAGGCAGGAGAGGGAGGCAGCGTCAGGTGCCTTTCAGAACCAAGCACCGATGGCCCTGTGCTTCCTGCTCACGAGCCCTGAGAACAGAGTGCTGGGCTGTCCCTCTCCTGGCCTCCCTGGAGAACAGGCTGCCCCCTTGGCTCCCCTGCAGTCTGCTGCCTGCCCAGTGTCAACCAAGCAGCAAGAATTAGCTGCAGAGCATAGGAGCCAGAGAGAACCACTGAACCAAATGCAGATCTCCTACCCACGTCCCTTCCCAGCAAGCTGTTACATTTTCTAAGTCATCGGTGAAGACCTACTATGTGCAGGGTTGCTTGTAGGAAGAGAGGTAGTCAGGAGACCACATGGGTAGACAAGTACCATATAAGGCAGAATATGATGCCAAGTGATTATGCTCACACCAGGCACTGAACTCTGGGCTAGGGTTTCAAAGAAACACACAGATCATTACAATTTGACATGGACAGGTGCTCCAATATAGGTATAAACAGGGCTTTAGGAAGGTTCAAGGGTGAAGTTTTCAGGGCAGGGAAGGTTGCCAGGGGCCCATCCCTCCCAGCTCTCAGCAGGCCCTCACTCCAGTGAGAAAACTGTGGCTCAAAGAAACCCCTTAAACCCAAACGTGCTTCTCAGCTGAGGTTAAACAGCTCACCCCTCTCTGATTCTGATGACAAGTGTGCATGTTGAAGTTTCCTTTTGGGCTTTTCTATTTATGTTGTCATTGATTACTTTGCTCCTAACTCATCTGATTTCAATTTGGACTGATTTGATCCTAATTTTATTACCATGTAATCTGAATGCACATAATTACTGTAATTATGCTGCTGAGGGAAACAGCTCCTCCACGGGCGGGAAGACCTAAATTTAGGGCTTCCTGGCAAGGGCGGCCTTGTTGGGGTGGGCCCACAGTTGCCTCTGTTAGGAGCTGGCAGCCGTTAGGAGCACAGATGCCCACTCCCCCCCTCCCCCGCCTCCCTGAGGGAGATGGGTATTTTGGGCCCCTTCAAAGTGATGGGTGGAGGCCTCTCTCAGAAGCCCTGGGGACAGCAGGGGCCTGGGAGCCCATCCTCTCTGCATCATCTGGCTCACATTTTCACCTTCTGCTGCATGGGTCAGGCTAGGTTGCTGCTTTTTGCTACTGTCCACATGCTACCTATACCCAGAGTGCTGTTCACAGGGCACCCTACCTCTAAGGTGCAAGATGCCAACAATCTTCTAAAAATACTTAAGGGTTCCCACTAATCACAGAACTGGGGAAGGTAAATTGGGCCTGCCGCAGGCCTGTGTGGAGCTTCAAAGCACTCTAAGCCCAGACCAAGGCCTCATCCTCCACGAAATCCTTCCTGACTGGTCCAGCCCTCTCTATACTTTGTGTCATTTATGTCACATCTGAGGAAGACTATTATTGTTTCCATTAAACAGATGAGGAAATTGAAGTGAAATAAAGTTAAGTACCTTATCAAGACCACTCTGTGTGTGGGCAACAACACACCTCACCAGTAGGCCGTGTCGCCTCTCCTAAACATCTAGAGCCCCATTATAGGACTGTCCCTGAAATGCATGTCTTACATAATTCTCCCCAACTAGAATGGAGCTATTCCAGAATGAAATGCCTGGGTGCCAGAAGCCATGCTCTGCCCCTCCTGTATCACTCACAGAGGGGATGGGCCCCAGGTGGGCATTTCAGACACACAGGAGGTCTGAGGATCCCGGATGAAAAGGAAAATGTGCTATTTCCAGCCACTCTTCCCTGTGCTAGGGAGGCCATTCTCTCTGTGGCAGAGAAAACCCAGCCCCCTGGAACTGTGAGGCTGGGACCAGGAGGAGGGGTCGGGGCAAGCTGACAGTACTTGTGGGGGGCTGGCTGGGTTAGAACATGGTGTCTAAGGAGAACTTATTACTCCCTTCCCTTATTGGACACCCAAAGGGAGAAAAGTGGCAGGTGGAATTGTAAAGTCTGCTGGTTATGCAGTGGCTGCTGTGTACACCTGCTGGGCACACTGACAGTGAAGAGTGGGTAAGGGACATCAGGACAACTGGAAGCTGGGGAGTACCACTGCCAGAAGCAGCTCTGTCTCTAAGAGACTAGGCCCAGAGGCCAGTGAAAGCCTGAAGAAGAGGAGATGTGGGGGTGGGAGTGGACAGCAATCAGGAGGGATAGGTTATACACCTGGTCTGAGTCACTCAAAAAAGTAGAAACAGGACTATCTTTGACTTTGAGGGGCTAATTTAGACTTCAGAAAGGCAGGACTGTCAGGAAATGAGCTCCCAGTCATGGGAGGTATTCACACAGAGGCTCTAGCCAGGCCCTGAACTATAGTTCAAAGGGCTACTTTGCCATCCCTGGGGCCGAGTGCTATGGGCCCAAGAGCTCTCCATAGGCCCAGAGCAGCAGCCAAGCAGAGCCTGGAGTGGTGGGGACCAAGGCAAGGTTGGTGCTCTGGACTCTGGCCGCAGTGCTCTTGAACCACTACAAGCTATTGGTCTTCTCAGGGGTATGCATGAGCCTGCAGTAAAGACTGCTAGCCTGGGAAAGGGTCACCCCTTGAGTTAGTCTCCTAATAGTTTAGCTGCCTCAGCAGAGCAGGGAGCACAAGCAGGGACCAGGGTCGGGGGAGGGAGGCTTATGTATTGGATATCAGATAATGCAAAGCTCCTTAAACAAACAGTGTGGCCCACTTGTCTACTACCCTCTGCTGGGCAGGTTGGTATTGCTGCACCTCTGTTTGCCCTATATTGACTCTCTGGAGACCACATTTCAAGGCTGAACCACAAACTGATCCATCCTGAGTCAGAGGATCTGCCACAGAGAGTGGGGCTAGAGTTTTCCTCAGAAGCCTTTTTTCCACCCCAGGCCCTTCAGCCTTGCAGCTCTTCAGGCTCCCCTACTCCACACACAGACACAACTATCACGTGTACTCCAAGATGTCCACACACCCGCTTTCATGCCCACCACTGCCATCGTCCCATAGACGGCTGCCTGCCCCTACCCGCCCAGTCCCTGCAGCTCACTCACCCAGTGCAGGGACCCGATGCAGACCTTGGCAGCCATTAGGGGCACAGTGGGGTCCGAAGGCCGTAGCTTTGCACACTCTCGCAGCAGCGACACGGCGTAGGCGGACTGCGGGAGGCAGGCAGGAAACACTGTCACTGGCAGCCCAGGGTTGCCCCTCCAAACAGCCAGCCCTTGCTCTGCATTCCTCTTCCCCGCAAGAGTCAGGAAGATAGCACATTAGGAGCCCAGGCTGTTTTGGTAGCAAGTCCCTCCTTGAGACTCAGTTTCCCCATTTGGAGAATGGAGGCTGTGATTTTTGCCTTTGGGTGATATGATGAGGAGTTAACATGACAACTAATGGAAGCTCTTTAAAAGGAATTCAGGTTTGACCCACACAACTTCTAGGGATAGAAAAGAGCTCTGTCAAACTCTGAGTTCAATACCTTCAGTTTATAGATGAGGAGAGGAGGCTGAACCCCCGTGAGGACTTGGAGGCAGGGCTAGGACATACATCCAGGTCATGCAGCAACCAGGGTCAGTCCCACTAAATGAGTGGACCTGCTCACCCTACCATGTGCCACCCTATAGCCCACTCACCAGCGTGGGGCAGGGGGTATGAGAGAAGGAAAGACTAGCAACTGGCAGAGGAGGTGGAGAAGGGAAAGCAAGCTGGCAGAGCCCAAGACAACCTTCAAACTGGTATCTGGGAATCCCCCAAGGCTCCAGGGACTCAGCCATGGAGATGGGTCCAAACCAGATCTGTAAGGATGGCCAAGTGTGGAGGCAGGGTCTGGGAGCAAAGAGTATCCAGAGCCAGGTAGGGACAGTACCAATAACAAAAGTGGTAAGGAAAAAAGTAGCTAACACTCAGCTAGATCTTACTAGGTGCCAGCCATTATTCTAATTCAGGGGTCAGTAATCCACAGTTCACAAGCCTAATCTGGCCCTGTGCTTGGTTTTATAAATAAAGTTTTACTGGAACACAGCCATGCCCATTCATTTACATGTATCTATGGCTGCTCTCATAACACTATGGTAGTGGAGTAGTGACAAAGACTATGGCCTACAAAACAAAACAAAACATATTTACTATCAAAATCGAAAAAGTTCTGTTCTAAGTATTTTACAAATATTAAGTCATTTAATCTTCACAGCACTCCTATGAGGTGGTACTATGTCCTTGCTTTGCAGATGAGGAAACTGAGATGCACAGAAAGTCACACAGCCCATAACGCTGAGCTGGGATCTGAACATAGTCTGGCTCTAAAATCTGTGTCCTCAGCCACTCCCTTATGCTACCTCTGTGATGACTACTTTGCCCAGGGAGGAAACTCTCCCCCTTCCTGCTACACACACAAACATGCATGCACGCACACGCACACACACATACACACACACTCAGGGCTGAGACCTTCTGAATGAGTCTAAAGCTTTTCCAGGAAATGCTGCAGTGACCCTCCCAGTGTGCACATTCCTGTCTCTGTGTGCCACCCAGTAGGCAGGCGCACTGCATACCTATGGCATTTCCCATTCCCTGGGCCCTTACTATTGGCTGAGCTCTTACCCTGTACCTCCTGCTCTGGTGGTACAACTGAGGAAATGGCAGCTTAGGAGGCTCAATTATCCAAAGTACTCCATCTGGGGCCCAATAGGCCTGCTGTTCACCCAGACCCTGGCCTCTCTCTGGCTATCCCATTCCTTTCCTGCCACCTGAGGAAGAGCTTTTCCCAACTCCAAATATAGGTAGCTTTCCTGGCCTCACAGGCCTGGCTCAGCTTATTAGGCCAATTCCAGGTGTCTTTACCAAGGGACTTCTCTGTGCCCAGTACGAGGCTAATAGTTCACTGTGGGAAGGGGGCAGTTGCCATGGCTCTTGCATAAAAGGACCCCACAGAAAGGCTGGGGAGCGAAGACAAATGTCACCCTCTCTCATGGCTCTCCCTGGAAACAAGAAGATACAAAATCAAGCACAAGAGGGTGGTAGCAGATGACTTGTTCCAGCAGTCCAGGAGACTGAACTGCAGTACCTGGTGTGGGCTGGAGCAAGGGAGGTATGTACTGGGCTTCAAGGATGCCAGGCCATCTACTCTCCCAAAACTCTCCTGTGAATGCCACCCCCACATGCCCTCCAAGGGGGGATTTAGGAAAGGATAGAGGGAGTGATGGAGGGTGAATGGGAGGCAGCTGCAGGAGGGGTTCCTCAGCCCCTCACCAATACCCCTCCGTCCACACACCCCAGCATGCTTCAGACCCCTCCTCAGTACCCTCCTCTAGGCTGCTGACCTTTGAATCCATAAAATACAGGATTCCCTATCCCTAACCCTGCATATTCCACCCCCACTCCTCACCATCCCATCCCCATGAGGCGCAAAACAGTGCTATTTAAGGAGCCATCTGAGGACTCAGCACTGAGCAGCAGCCAGCTCTTTTTCTTGTCATGCTAGTTACCTAGCAACACAGCCTATGTTTTCTTAAGGAGATGGAGAGAAGAAACGATCTAATCATGTCAGGGAACTCATTCGTTATTCCTACAGGGTGAGGTGCCAGATACATTTCTATTGACGCAGCCTCACCTTCTGGAAGGCCTCTCAGGCACAACCACAGACCCCTGATTCCCACTTCAGGCTTGTGGCAAAGGCACGGTCTAGCCACTATGCTCCAAGGGCTCCTGGGACAATCAGGAGGCCTGCTTTGGTGTGCAGGGTTCCTGAGACGGTACAGAATATGCTTCCAGAACAATCTCCTGCTGTACCCAGTGCACTAGGGGGAAGAAGGTGTAACCCAGTGTCTGTAGCATGTGAGGTCCTTACATACAAGGAGCTTACTGACTGCCCCAACTTCCTGCCAGTAAGACCATTATTGTGCATACTTTACACAGAAGAGAGTTCCCATGTGGTGTAGATTTTTGCTCTTCTGCTAATCAAAAGGTTGAAGGCTTGAGTCCACTTAGGGGCACCTTGGAAGAAAGGCCTAGTGACCTAATTCTGAAAAATCAGCCACTGAAAACCCTATGGAGCACAGTTCTATTCTGACACACACGGGGTCACCATGGGTCAGAATCAACTCAATGGAACTAAGCTTACATAAAAGAAATTGACAAGCTGTTGGTCTGTGCTGGGCCTGATGGGGAAACTAGCTCCTCAGAGTTTTGTGTGGTGCTAAGCGGTGTCTGGACCTCTCTGAACCTGTTTCTTGGTAGGGAGGTGGTACAAGACTCCTTACCTCTCAGGCTGATGTGATACTTCTGCCACTAGGGGCTTTCAGGAGCTCCCTTAGAAATTAAAGCTAACCTGTATGTGTGGTGCATTTTTCTGAGGTGGGGTCTCCAGTTCTCCTTAGCAACTCAAAGGGGTCTGTGACCCACCAAAGGATATGAACCACTGCCCTGACCCTCTCTTCCTGTGATGCTCAATACTGCAAGATTGTTGTTGTTGTTATGTGCTGTCGAGTCAGACTCGACTCATAGTGACCCCTCCTTGTGTTTCCCAGGCAGTATCAATACAGAAGTAGATTGCCCAACCTTCCTTCTGAGGAGTGGCTGGTGGTTTGAACTGCCAGCCTTTTGGTTAGCAGTCAAGTGCCTTAGGCACTACGCTACCAGAGGGGCACTTTATTACCAGAGGAAGGAAGACTGCCATATGACACTGTGGGCTACAGTCCCGACTCCACAAAAGCTCCACCTCCACCTCCTCCCCTCACCCTTCCTGCCTGGCAGGTTGGGGCGTCCAAGACCTTCCTCTGCCAATACCATATCTTACCTTTCTAGTCCCCTCACCTCTGCTCATGTTGTCCCCCTTGCCCAGAATGCCATACCCTCTTGCTTTTCTCCATCTATCTAAATCCTACAGCTCTAAAACTCGGAATCATAAAAAAAGAGACTGGGCTTACTGGTCTAATAGAAACTCCAAAGACCATTGCCCCTAGTCACCCTTTGGGCCTGGAACTGAACTCATTCCTATGATTTCCAGCCAAACAACAGACAAACACACAAGGTAAACACTTACACCAGGTAGGTATACTCTTTAAAACAATCAATCCTGGGAGACCAGAAGGGCAGTATTCATGCAGGGAGATAGCTCAGAGGGCAGAAATTCATAGGAAAGAAGGACACAGGGAAAAGATAACCATATGGTGGAAGTGGGAAGAGAGCTGTTAAAATATGGGGATTGCAATCAATGCCATGAAACAAAATGTGTATGAACTGCTGAAAGGAGAATGAATTTGCTCTGCAAACTTTCACCCAAATCACAATTAAAAAAAAAAAAAAAAAAATCCCACAGTTCCTCAGGTGAGTTTCTCTTATTTGCTAACTCCTGGAGGGCTAGGGTCTCACTGACCCTTAAGGAAACCCTGCTGAACACTGAGCAAGGGCAGATCACATTGTAAATTCAAGATGTTCCAGGAGGTGGTTGGTAGGGGTGGGGGTCTGAGAAGACACATGCCAGAAGAGGGGGCAGAGAAGCTCCCCACTTGATTCTGGGCTGGACTTCCCTAGCCCGTGCATCTATCAGGTTGTAGCTCCTGCCCAGTTCTCCTCCCCGCTGGGGCCTGGCCCTGACTCCAGCACAGCTTCCACTGAAGGAGGAGGCACTGCCAAGTCTGGGTGAGCCCTCTTCAGAGATCGCACAGATGGGCAGGAAGGAATTCCCTCAGCCCATGGTAGGGCTTGGGGTATTTACAGCAGTTGGAGCAATCTGCAAGCTCATGCCACCTTCTTTCCTGGATTCGTAGCAGCCTCAGCCCCAACACCTCAGCACCCATCCCGGGAAAGGTTTTCCTTTCATGTCACTGCTTAAAATAGAGGCTAATATAAATACAATGCTGATCTGAGGAAAAACTAAGGGGTGTTACAACAGGGGGCTTGGTAGAGGGAGGATGAACACAAGCCCTGGCTACCTAGGATAAAGCGAGCCCCTTGCTTTGGGTGAGGCTCCTCCTAAACCTGTCCCCATCCAGTGCCCTTGACCTTGTCCATCACTCAGTTCTCCCTCCAACTCTCTAATGGAAGCTGCTGGTCTGTGTCACTCTTCCACCCCTCCTGGATCCTTGGGCAATTCTCCCGAGGCCACACCCAGGGGGCAGGAAGAGAGCTACAGCCAAATGGAACAAAGGGCCTGTCACCTGGAGTCTGCCGCCCCTCACCTTGGCTTCGCCGTCTCATGCAGTAGTACCCATCAATTCACCAGCAGAAAGGGAATGATGTCCCTACATGGGCACACACACTCATGGAAAAACACCCACAGACCCACCCTTACACACTTGGCCACGCCTGTAACTCACAGGGACACTGGACTCACACAGCTATCTTCCCAGTGCAGGGAACTGAAGTGAGCTGGTGAACGATATTTCTTAATCACCACCCTCACCCTCCCCACAGGCATCTTGCACCAAGAAAGACCCTCAGCCTACCTGGAGAGAGACTGAGGGTGAGAGTGTAACCCCCAGCACCCCCTGGGCCTTACCTTCCCACAAGCCACCATGGAGAGGGCCAACTGGTACCAAAGGTGAAATTCTCCAAATGCAAATTTCATGGCTCGTTCTAAGCACTGGGGAGGGAGAACAGTCAGTACTTCCCCCCACTCCATGCCTTTGGGGGGCAATCAATGCCCACATCACTGCCCATAGGAGGCTTCAAGAAGGCTACACTGGTTCTTGCCAGAAGACTCCAGAAGAAATCCTGCTCCTGTCCTTGGTGTGCTGTGTGACCCTGCACAAGTCTCTCACCTTCTCTGGTCCTCAGTCCTCATATCCTTAACCTGTGAATGATGTTACCCACCCTGCACATCTCACAAGGCAATTGTGAAGAGAACCAAATAAGATTTCTAAATGTGCTTTCAAAATCTAGACATCCAACAAAAATAATATAAGCTAACATTCATTGTTGTTATTATGCATAGCACTGGTCTCAGCTTTCTAATGTACTAACTCACTTAATTCCCTCACTAACTCTGGCAGGTGGGTTCTCTAATTGCTCCTCCATCTTACAGATGAAGAAAGCTAAAGTCACAGGGCCCATTAAGTAGCAGAACCAAATCTGAATCAGGAGTTCTGACTCCAGAGCCCAGGGACATAAAGCCTCCCCTATGTAATGGCTTTTCTTCCCTTTGCTGTTCTCTATAATGCCACAGAAAACAGACTGGTCCACTGGCCTAATTCTGGGTGACCCAAAATCAGGGGCTCCCTGGTGAAGTCAGATGGTCCCCAAGATTCCAGGAGACTGAGTCAGGGCTAGCATGTCAGGACAGGGTTCATAGTGCCACCACTGTCAAGTGGTGTGGGATGCAAGGCAGGGGTGCAGGGCCACCCAGTGCACAAAGGCCTGAGTTAGCATATTGGCTCAACATGCACGTCAAATGTAATCTTGGACAAAAATACCCCACCTCTCTAGGCCTCAGTCTCCTCCTTTATAAACCTGAGAGAATACCACTTACCTCCCCAAATCAAACATGGTTACATGAGAAAGTGCCTCACATGAGTGGGGCTTGGGATACGTCACTGTCCTTCCTTAAGGAGCCCCTCTAAATACACAGACAGAGACTACTGTCAAGAGGCTGGCCCGTTCTCTTCACAAGGACACAAGGTCCCTAGGCCCACTTTCAATCCTAGCCAGAATATGAAAGCTCAAAAATGTGTCATGTGTCCTGGCAATAGGGGAGCAGGAGGAGAGGTGGGCTACTGAGTGTCTCTCAGTGCCCCTACCCCAGGGAGACACATGCCTTGGACAGAGCCCACTGGCCTGTCAGGACCCTAGGACAGCTTTCAAAGAGGGGTCTGCCAGCAGAATGGGGGTGCTCTGTGTGCCTGGGTAGGAGGTAGGCCCCAGTCCCCAGTGCCCAATACAACCTTGGCTCAGAACCTTGCTAGAAGATGGTCACACATACCAGTGTCTTCTCTATGGAGAACTAAGGGAAGGGGGTGTCAATTTCCTACAATGATTATGTATTATTTTCAAAAGAAAAGAAAGACATTCAGTAGCAGAAAACAAAATGACTACCAATGAGGGGCAGTTATCTCCTCACTGAATGGGAGTAGGCTCAAGCTTGGGTCTCCCCAAAACTGAGCCGTGCCACCTGGTGGAGGTGGAGAGGGATGAAGGGGCTCTGTCTGATTTTCTTTATGTGCTGCACGACCCCTGGGGAAGGCAGGTGGGCGGCATGCCGTACCTCTGAAAGCATAACATATTGGCCCCTCCTGCCCAGTGTGATGCTCAGGAGGTCGTAGATGGCTGCGGCATTCTGCAGGCTCACCATCCGGTCCTCCTTCTGCTCTGGCGTCCGGCTCAGCACCACATCCCGAGTTGCCTATGAGTGGAACATGGTTTAGGAAAGAGTGAGGCTGAAAAACAAGGTGATGCCTGCATAGGGCCCCCCTCATCAGCCCAGTCACCATCACCCTTCCATGGGGGACCCAGGCCTGGCAGATGCCTCATCCCGAGACTTCCTTTTCTCACCCCCACTCTCGCTCCCATACACACCCTCTCTGAAAAGAGAAAATTCTTCTCCTTTTGTCTAGGTTGGGGTAGGGGAGAGTAGGTTCTGAGGGCTCAAGCTCCTCGTATTTAGTGTTTTATTCTGAAAAAAACTTCAAACCTACAGAGAAGTTGCAATACAATAACCATAAACCTTTCAGCTAAATCCATCAATCATTAACATTTACAACATTTGCTTTGTCTCTTTCTACATATAATATATACTATTATTATTTTGCTGAATCATTTGGGAGGAATAAGATGCATCACCTCTAAATACAAGAGAACATTCACTCAGAACCACCAAAAAAAAAAAAAAAAAAAAAACCTACTTTTGTCAAGTCAATTCCAACTCATAGCAACCCCATGTGACAGAGCAGAACTGGCCCACAGGGTTTTCTATGCTTTAATCTTTATGGGAGCAGACTGCTAGGTCTTTTCTCCCATAGAGTGGCTGGTAGGTTAGAACCGCTGACCTTTTGGTTAGCAGCCAAGTGCATAGCCATCAAGCAACCAGAGCTCTTAAAGAACCACAACGGGAGTGCCAATTCAGGAACCACAACATTGACGACACTATTACCTACTCCCAGTCCATGTTTGAATTTCATCACCTGACCCATTAATGTCCTTACTCTTTCTCATTCCAAGATCCACTCATGCTCTGCATTCAGCAGCCACGACTATTTCTCTTTAGTCTCCTTTCATCTAGAAGAGTCCCTCAGCCTTTCCCGGTCTTTCATGACACTGGTGTTTTTGAGTACACAGAGCCGATCTTAATGATACGGACAGAGTAAAGCTTTCAGGACCTCCATTTGCTGATGTGGCATGTCTCAAGATGAGAAGAAACAGCTGCAAATATCCCATTAATAACTGGAAAAATGGAATATACGAAGTATGAATCTAGGAAAATTAGAAGTTGTCACAAATGAAATGGAGTGCTCAAAGATTGATATCCTAGGCATTAGTGAGCTAAAATGGACTGGTTTTGGCCATTTGGAATCAGACAACCATATGATCCACTATGCCAGTGCAAAAATGGCATGGAGGCCACATGTTCTGACCTCCTCTAACCCTACAAGGGGAAGGCAGGATTACCAGCAGTAAACCAAGGCCCATTACTGTAAGGCCAGACATGCTGCCTCCCTCCAGCCCTTGCTCCAACCGTTCTTCCCAAAGCACCCACCACCTCCCTCCTGGGTTCGATAATTCACTGCAGTGGCCACACAGAACTCACGGATTATGGGGTTTATTAGGGAAGCACCAGGCTACAACTCAAGTTCAAGAAAAATGCTCAGTCTCTCTCCCAGCCCACCATCCCTCAGCCAACAGTCTCTCATAGTCTCTTTCCCAGCAGCACTGGTCCCTCGGTGTCTCACTCAGCAATGTGTGTCTCTTACGTCTCTTTCCCAGCAACGCGTGTCTCTTTCAGGGGCGCATGTCTCTTTCGGCAGCACGTCTTCCTCAACCAGCAGTCAGAGAGAGTTCTACCTCCAGGAGGCCTCCTTTTGAGCCCGAAAGGGTCGTTAAACTAGCCAATTATAGCATCAGAACTCTAAGCACCTGAGCGAGAGTGGGCACCTCCCAGAACATTGTTTTGTGCCACTCCCAACAGAAATACTCGAGGTGGACACCTTCAGCAATCAGGAGCTCCTCAGTTGCTCATAGCAAATCCCACCTTGGAGTTTACAAAGACTTATGGGTAGAAAAGCCACACAAAGTAATTTACTACACTGCAGCCAGGAAGGGCAAATTGAAGATGAATGGTGTGGCATTCATCGTCACAAAGTGTTCTGGTTACCTAGTGCTGCTCTGATAAGAATATACCACAAATGGGATGGCCTTAACAAACAGGAGTTTATTCTTATAATTTGGAGACTTTAAGTCCAAGTTCAAAGTGCCAGGCTCTAGGGGCTGGGTGAAAACCCCTCAACCTTGGGGTCCAGCTCTGCCTCCTGCTCCCGGCCCACTGGAGCTGGAGGCATTTCTTCACTCAGACAGCTGTTGGCTGCTGAGGCTGAGAAGCCCCAAGGTTGACATGTAAAAAGGCATAGTCCCGATGTTACCAATCCACACGGCAGGCCATTAACTTAAGTCCATTGTAAGTCCCAAGGTCGGCAGAGCATGGCAGGCTGCTGAGCAACGACACAGCTACATGCAGGGTCCAAGCGTGCCATATGCTAGAGACCATTCTCAAAGCTTCTCCTTATACACAGGAAGCAGACCACATCCCAAAGGCAGCTACTCAGCTGCCTGTGGTAGATCCCACCATGGAGGTGATTGCCAGTCTCATCTTGGGGAATAACTACCACCAGTTGCCCAGCCACTCAACCAGGCCCAGCCAAGTTGACACACAAATATAACCACCACACAAAGAAAGTATCAAGATCTATCCTGAAGTACAACGCTGTCAATGATAGGATAATATCCATATGCCTACATGGAAGACCAGTTAATACTACTATTATTCATATTTACACACCAACCCTAAGCCAAAGACAAGGAAATAGAAGATTTTTTTTTACCAACTTCCGCAGTCTGAAATTGACTGAACATAGAATCAAGATGTGTTAATTATCACTGGTGACTGGAATGCAAAAGTTGGAAATAAAGAATCACCAGTAGTAGGAAAATGTGGCTTTGGTGAAAGAAATAACACTGGAGATTCCATGATAGAATTTTGTAAGACCAACAACTTATTCATTGCAAATACCTTTTTCAATAGCATAAACAATGGCTGTACACGTGGACTTCACCAGATGGAGTATACAGGAATCAGGTTGACGACATCTGTGGCAAGAGGAGATGGAAAAGCTCAGTATCTTCTGCCAAAACAAGGCCAGGAGCTGACTGTGGAACAGACCATCAACTGCTCATATGCAAGTTCAACTTGAAGTTGAAGACAATTAAAACAAGCCTACCAGAGCCAAAATATGACCTTGATTATATTCCTCCTGAATCTAGATACCATCTAAAGAATAGATTCAATGCATTGAACACCAATGAGCAAAAACCAGAGGAATTGTGGGATGACATCAAGAACATCATCCATGAAGAAAGCAAGAGGTCATTAAAAAGAAAAGAACAGACCAAAATGGATGTCAGAAGAAACTTTGAAACTTGTCCTTGAGTGGAGAGTAGCTAAAGCAAGTGGAAGAAATGACAACATAAAAGAGCTGAACAGAAGATTTCAAAGAGCAGCTCGAGAAGGCAAAGCCAATTATTATAATGAAATGTGCAAAGACCTAGAGTTAGAAAACTAAAAGGGAAGAACGTGTTCGGCATTTCTGAAGCTGAATGAATTGAGGAAAAAATTTTAGCCTTGAATTGCAATACTGAAAGATTCTATGGGCAATATATTGAATGATGCAGGAAACATCAAAAGAAGATGGAAGGAATAGAGACACTGTACCAAAAAGAATTGGTTGATGTTCATCCATTTCAGGAGGGGCATATGATCAAGAACCAATGGTATTGAAGAAAGAAGTTGAAGTTGCACTGAAGGAATTGGTAAACAACAAGGCTCCAGAAATTCATGGAATATCCACTGAAATGTTTCAGCCAACAGATAACCCACTGGAGGCACTTACTCGGTTATGCCAAGAGATCTGAAAGACAACTACCTGGCCAATTGATTGAAAGAGATCCATATTTGTACCCATTCCAAAGAAAGGTGATTGCATAGAATGTGGAAATTATCGAACAATATCAGTAATATCGCATGCAAGTAAAATTTTACTGAAGATAATTCTAAAATGGTTGCAGCAGTATACTGACAGAGAACTTCCAGAAATGCAAGCTGGATTTGGAAGAGGACATGGAACAAGGGATATCATTGCGGATGTCAGATGGATCTTGGGTCAAAGCAAAGAATACCAGAAAGATGTTTACTTGTGTTTTACTGATTATGTAAAAGCACTCGATTGTGTGGATCATGACAAATTATGGATAACATTGAGAAGAATGGGAATTCCAGAACACTTAATTGTACTCATGAGGAACCTGTACACAGACCAAGAGGCTGTCATTTGAACAGAACAAGGGGATACTGCATGAATTAAAATCAGGAAAGGAGTGCATCCGGGCTGTAACCTTTCACTATACTTACTCCATTTGTGTGCTGAGTAAATAATCCGAGAAGCTGGACTATATGAAGAAGAATGTGGCATCAGGATTGGAGGAAAGTTCATTAACAACTTGCGATACATGGATAACACAATTTTGCTTGCTGAAAGTGAGGATGACTTGAAGCACTTACTGATGAGGATTGAAGACTATAGTTTGCAGTACGGATTATGCCTCAATATAAAGAAAACAAAAATCCTCACAACTGGACCAATAAGCAGCATCACGATAAATGGAGAAATGACTGAAGTTGTCAAAGACTTCACATTACTTGGTTCTACAATCAAAACCATGGAAGCAGCAATCAAGACATCAGAAGACATATTGCATTGGGCAAATCTGCTGCAAAAGACCTCTCACGTGCTGAAGAGCAAAGATGTCTCCTCTCCTTGAAGACTAAGGTGCATCTAACCCCCCCCCCCCACACACACACAGCCGTTGAGTCGGATCTGACTCACAGCGACCCTTCCTTGGGTTTCCAAGGTGGTATCACTATGGAAGTAGATTGGGCAAACTTCCTTTAACCTAGGCCATGATATTTTCAATCACCTCATATGCATGTGAGAGCTGGACAATGAATAGGGAAGACTAAAGAAGAGTTGATGCTTTTGAGTTGTGGTGTTGGAGAAGAATGCTAAAAGTATCCTGGACTGCTAAAAAGAATATATCTGTCCTAGAAGAAGTGCAGCCAGAACTCTTCTTAGAAGTAAGAATGGCCAGACTTTGTCTCACCTACTTTGGTCACGTTGTCAGAAGGGACCATTCCCTAGAGAAGGATATCATGCTTGGTTAAGTGGAGGGTCAATGAAAAAGGGGAAGGCCCTCAACAAGATGGATCGACACAGTGGCTGCAGTGATGGGCTCAGGTAAAGCACATCAGGGATCGTGAGGCTGGCAAAGGAGCGGGCAGTGTTTTGTTCTGTTGTACACAGGTGCCAAAGGGGCAGGAAGGCCGCATCTTCTGACCTCCTCTAACCCCACAAAAGGAACACAGAATCACTATCAGCAGCCCAAGGCCTATTCCTGTGAGGCCAGATATGCTGCCTCCCTCCAGTCCTTTCAACAGCCCTGACACCAACCTTTCCTCCTGCAGCACCCACCAACCACCTCTCTGCTGGGTTCAATAATTCGCTGCAGTGGCCACAGAGAACTCACAGATTATGGGGTTTATTCAGGAAGCAACAGGCTACAATTGAAGTTTAGGAACACACTCAAGTCTTTCTCAGCCTGCTCTCTCTCAGCTGACGGTCTTTCTCAGTATCTCTCTCAGCAGTGCGTGTCTCTCAGTGTCTTTCTCCCAGCAGTGTGTGTCTCTTGGTATCTCTTTCTCAGCAGCATGTATCTCTCAGGAGTGCATTTTTCTCAGCAGCATGTGTTTCTCAGCCAGCAGTCAGAGAGACTCCTTCTGTCTCTGGGAGAGCTCCTTTTGAGCCTGGTAGAGTGGCCAAACTAACCAATCATAACATCAAAATTCTAAGCACCTAAGGGGAGCAAACTTCCCAGAACATTGCTTTGTGCCACTTGCAACAAAAATACCCCAGGTGGGTATCTTTAACGATCAGGAGTTCTTCAGTTGCTCACAACAAATCCCATCATGGACTTATAGCTAGAAAAGCCATACCAGGTAATTTACATTGCAATAGGGTTGCTACAAGTTGGAGACGATTCGATGGCACCTAACAACAACAACAATACAGTTCCTTATGTGTTTATGATTGTCCACACACAGTGAGAGCTCTGGGTAAGCCATGGAGCCATCAGGATTTAGTAGGGCAGGGTGGCTCTACTGCCCAGCTAGCAGGACAGAGCTTGGCCCCTTTGTGCCCATTCCTCTCCAGCCCCCTACTTAGTCTCTTTAACAAGGATCTCTCCTCATGCTCCCTCCTTCTTTCCCATTACCTCTGCATCCAGCTAGGTCCTATTCTTGGTTTTCTCTAACCTCAGAATTCTCCTCCCTGCCTCTCTCCAAAGCAATCTTTCTCAAACTCAAGGACTCCACGCTTGGCATCCAGCACGGGAATTTCAGTAGCTCTCAGAGTTGCCAGATGACTGCTTAGGGAGGGAGGGAGAGGGAAAGTGTGCTTTAAGAGTGGGCAATTCTGTACGATTTGAAGAGGGGGAGCGGCCGTACCACCAAGTCTGAAACTTCTCCATTAAGGATTCAGACCCTCGTGTTCTATGGTCTGTGGCATGCAGCCCCATCCTGTGGTTGCCCCCACCATCTTGCACACCTTCACCCTGGGGACAGCACTTAGGCTCAGGGAGCAGAAGAAAGAGAGTAGACAGGGAGGGGCTGAGCAGCTGCAAGAGTCATGGGGGTCTCTGAGCAGGCACTAGGCTGGAGAGTTCTGGGGCCTGAACAGACAGAGATCCCACACTCCTAATCCAGGCAAGCAAGTACTGCCTGTTCCCCTAGGGATATGGCTCAGCCCCAGGAGAGGATGCCTGGACACCAGGGAACCCCATAAAAGCCTGAGCCTGCTTGGTAAACAAGAGCTGGTCAGGCACTGCAAAGGGTTAAAAGGAAGGGGGTGGAGAGGGAAAGTGTCAGAGAAATCCCTCTCCTTCCCTGTGAAATCCACTCACATAGGCACCAACAGAATGGGAAGGGAAGGGCAGAGAAACAGTGCTAAGGAGACGCTCAGTAGGAGCTATCTCATTGAGCCACTGTGCCCAGCAATGTACCTCCCCAGCCCTCACCTCCAGCTACTCCCCAGCACTCACCATGGAGGTTGGGGGTAGGCAGAGAGGAGGTCTCCACTAGACAGTACTGGGGGTGGGGGTGGGGATAGGAGGACCAGGGAGACACAGTCCTTGTCCTCAGGAGACCTGGGGAAGGGGCAACAGGAAATAGAAGTATCACTGCACAAGCCACAAGCCCAACTGGAATCTGGGAGGGAGAGGTCATGACAGGGCAAAGTCATGACAGAGCCAGGCAGTCTACAGAGGTGGGTGGGGAGGAGCTGGTTTAGCACATCCCAGATCCAGCAACCCACCATGTGAACCTGCTCAGGGGATGGTGAACAGCAAGCAGTCACTACAGGCCTCAAAACAGGTGCCTCTGTCCTTGAAGAGCAACCCATGCCAGAGCCCTATCTCCCAACACCACGTCCTCCCCAAACTGTTCTCAAGAGAAAGTCTAAACTCCTGTCAGTGGCTGCCCTTGACCATGAGGCCCCTCTCCACTGCTCATAGGCCCCCTTCAGCCACATGGAGCTCTCTGCAGCCCCATATCCCACTGCTGGTCTTTGGTCAGGCTGTGGTTTTCTCTGTCAACCTGCAACACCTTCTCATCCCTCACAACTCAACTCAGGTACCTCTCCCTTCAGCCATTGTTCCTGATCTGTCTCCCAGCCAGGCCAAAGTGTCCTTTCCCAACTCCCTTGGCACACTCCTCTATGCTCAGGCATTCTGGTTGCTTCCCTAGTTCCCAAGAACAAGGACTGTGACTCTGTCATGTGCATCTCCAGATTTCCCAGCTCCAGCACAGTGCTCACACAGAGAACTTCACACAGTCCACATTTGCTAAACAAGTGACATTTGAGGGAGAACAAATTCTGTGCCTGGCATGGAATTGTCCTTCTGTCTACCAGAGACCTTGACCTTGAGAGAGAACAGGACCTCTAATGTCTGTCTAGGGCAGAGAGGGGTGGGTTTCCAGAACTGGGCATTAATTAGGTCCTAAGAGCTCTGGTAGCATAGTGCCTAAGGCATTTAACTACTAACCAAAATGCTGGTGGTTCAAACCCACCAGCCACTCCTCAGAAGGAAGGGTGGGCAATCTACTTCCGTAGTGATACTGCCTCGGCAACCCAAGGAAGGGTCGCTATGAGTCAGGTCTGACTCGACGGCACATAACAACAACAACAACAAGACCAAGACCAAGCCAAGAGGGAAGGAGCCTTGTGTGAGCTCCCTCCCACCTGGGCCAAGAGCAAAGCATGGATCCCTAGAGAAGGAACATCAAAAGCAGAAGTTTGCTTCCTGTGGTTACTATGGCTTTGGGGCAGAGCTGCTGTGAAATACATGCTCCCAGGTGATTGCTGGGCAGCAACTGTGTACGTAACCAATGCAACTGGGCAGAAAGAAGGAAGTTGTGGGGGCTGTTGGCACAATACGGTAGAAATGCATGTGTAGCTCCAGGCCAGAGGAAGCCTCAGAGGACAAGGTCTCAGACACTTGTTTAGGCACTGCTCCAGCTGTCTTGCTCCCTTCCTTCACTATCCTCAGGCCAAGAACCAGCTCCCCCTTCTCTCAGCCACATTCTTTCCTTCCACCATTTAAATAACCTCTTTGCGAGGAAACCCTCCTGACCAAATAGTGACAGACTGAATGCACCTGTGACCTGTCAAGCAATGCACCCATACTAAATGTTTTTGCTGTCACCCTCCTTAATTCTTGTTAGTTGCCTCAGGTCAATTTCAACTCATGGGAACCCTGTGGGTGCAGAGTAGAGTAGAACTTAGAATTGCCCCATGAGGTTTACAAGGCTGTGACCTTTAAGAAGCAGATCACCAGGCCGTTCTTCCAAGGCATCTCTGTGTATATTCAAATTGCCAAACTTTCAGCTAGTAGTCAAGCACTTAACTGTGTTAGTGCCTAAGGCATTTGACTGCTAACCAGAAGCCTGGCGGTTCAAACCCACCACCCACTCCTCGGATA
The DNA here is from genome assembly GCF_000298275.1 of Orycteropus afer afer. Lineage (NCBI taxonomy): Eukaryota > Metazoa > Chordata > Mammalia > Tubulidentata > Orycteropodidae > Orycteropus > Orycteropus afer. The sequence goes on along the minus strand of NW_006921711.1, from coordinate 6,993,303 downwards.
GAAGGTTGGGCAATCTACTTCTGTAGTGATACCGCCTCAGAAACCCAAGGAGGGGTCACGATGAGTCGGATCCAACTCCACAGCAGTGAGTTTGGTTTTTTGGTTTCTTCTAGGAATAATGGCAGAATATCCCCTCTTGGTTTCTCTCAGCCTAGTGAGTTGACTATCATAACCCTCCTGCCTACCTCCTAGCTCCTCACCTCAGTGGATGCACTGCTTTCAGTGACTCCCTTAACCTAGGCATTTAATCCCAGGGCTCATGCAGTGATCCTTGAGGTCCAGGCTGTTCTAGCCTCTTCTAGAGTAAGGAAGATTTGCCTCAGGCTTCCAGCAGGTCAGAAGGAGCAAAGGTATCCAACAATGCTCCTCATGCCCCCATCAGCCAACAGCTCATCTTTGCCAGCATGACCCATTTCTGGTCTTTGGACAGTAATACATGAAGTAAATCAGTGCAGGGGCAGAGAATCTGTTTCTCTAGGCAGACTGGATCTCATGAAACCTGAGGTTGAGACAACTCTTGTCCAAACAGTCATCCCTTATGATTATTGAGCATGTCACGCATTACCCTTTCAGGAGCTGAATCTTCACGTCCAGCATCTCATAGGCCTCACAGTGACCCTGTGGAGCAGGCGGGGATGATACCACCGATTGTCCTTTGCAGACAAGGAGACTGAACCCCAGAAGGTGAACTAACTAACACAAGGTCTTAGGGAGTTGGGGCTGAGCCTCTGCCCTGTGCTCTAGCTGCCTCCCGGGCCCCTCTCTGCCAGCTCTTCTTCCAACCCAGCCAGATGCAAGCTCAGTTCTGGGCCTCCGCTGGTGCTGACCTTTACTTGGCCCAGTCCTGTTTCTCCTAATTCTGTACATGCACAAGGCTCCAGTTACAAGAAGGAAAGGGAACTAACTCTGTAGAGTTCTTTGCAAGTGGCCTCTCATAATTCTCACAAAGACTGCCAGGCACTATCATTCTAATTTGACAGATGAAAAGGCTGAGGGAAGTTCAGGGAGGTCAGGGGAGCTGCCCACAGAATACACAGAGGGGACTAAGACCTGACTGGAACCCAGGCAGCCTGACTTCATACCTTGGCTCTTTCCTTGCCTCCAAGGAGGTATCCAAGAGGTACACGTCAGTGCCATCAGAAGCCCCAGGACTAAAGAACCAAATTGAAACACAAGGCTGGGATTTCCTGCTCAGACCTTGGGTGATGCTCCTCTGCAGAGGACATGCTTCTTAGCAGCTTCCTGTCCAAGGCCTGACTCTCAGATACTGCCTCTCTATAGGCCCTGGAGCAGCCTCAGGGCCTGCTGCCCCTTCGGCTCCCGGGAATACATCTGCGCCACACGGCCCCCTCCCTGCAGGGCCCCCTCCCTGGAGGACGTTGCAATCCTCAGCTGCTGTCAGCCCCCTTCAGCAGACATTAATTACCACAGGCTCTGGAGCTGCCAGTCCGCACAGCCAAGAAATAACATGCTCTGTGATGTGTCTGTCCCATTTATTCAGCGACCCGGACCAGGCCCACACCAGCTCCCACTGTCTGCCATGTCAGAAATCACAGCCCTTCCTGCCGATGAGGGAGACAGGCTCTCCCTCCTCCTGTGCACGGTACTTGGAGCAGCTCAAGCTGGCACAGTATTAGACCCTTCCTCAGCCATAGCCTTCAGGAGAGCAGGGCTTGTGTTAGAACACATCAGGTGCCAGAAGCTGGAACAAACTGTGCTCATCTGCCAAATCCCAAATGGAATCAAGCCCAGGAAGCACTTTAAAAAAAACCAGACTGGTATCCTCAAACCAATCTTTTTTCCCTATCACAATCTGACGGAAGGAAGATGGGGCAATCTACTTCTGTAGTGATACTGCCTTGGAAACCCAAGGAGGGGTTGTTATGAGTCGGGTCCAACTCGATGACACATAACAACAACAACAACAACAACAACAACAACATTACAATCTGAACTTGTTTTCTAAAATGATTGAGTCAGAACCAAGTGCTTATCAGGACAAACTGAAAATTCACTGTACATCCACAATGTACAAGGTACCTCCATGTTTAGTTTCTTACCTAATCCATCAAACTTCTCCAAAAAAGGCCCCATCAGCCCCACTTCCAAATGAGGAAACTGAGGCTCAGGGAGGTAAGAAACTTGTGCAGGGTCACCTAGGCAGTGAATGGTAAGTTAAAGATTTCAGGGGCGAGATGCCCAGTGTTGGGCAGACACAAAGTCTGGGGTCTCAGAACCCAGAAGCTTGGCCCATACCACCCCATCCACATTCCAAACCAGGTATCCATACCCTTTCAGTTTCCAAGAGCCTGACACCAGCAGTAAAGTCACCCTAGCTGAATGAAATGGGGATCCAAGATTCAGCTTGCTTTCACACATATTTTTATGCCATAATGAGCAGTTTTGAAATGACAAAAAAAAAAAAAAAAAAAGCCAGTACCTCCTGGTTCCCTGACTGAGAAAGTCAGGATGATTGAAATATGATTCTTTCAAAAACTACCATTTGTGTTTGGGGTTCAGTGGATTGGGATAATTCCTTTTGCTTTTGTGATCAGGATTTCCTCCATATCCCTGGCCATATACCGTACTAGGGGATAGTTCCTCTGGGGCAGGGGCTATGTTGAAATGTTCATTGTATCTCCAGTGCTTAGCATAAGCCCAGCACATTGCAGCTGCTCAAATGAGACCGTATGGGTGGGTAGATGAGTGGATTAATGGCTGGATAGATTTCAAAACGCCCTTTTGGCCTGGAAACCTCAAAACTGGATCTAAAACACCAATCTAACCAGTGATAACTTGCATTCCCATAAAAGCACTTCTATTTACCTCTTGAAAGACAATGGTTTCCTCATTCATTCTGATCACACACATTCTGCCCTTAGCAAAAACCATGTCTAAGGGACCAGCCCCACATGTAGACTCCATGCAGCTACTGCTCTGGGTACCAAACCACAAAATAGGGGCTGGCATGCTCCCTTCCTGGAGCAGCTGCTCTGGCAGTCCCCTAGGTGAGGAACTATGATTACTATACCTCCTACGCTGGCTGAACTAGAATAGCTTTTACTACAGCCATGCAGGCACCCTGGGAAATACCTGATACCTGAATCCTGCAGGTAGTAGAAGAATACAAGGAGAAGTCAAGGCAGCCAGCTGCTGTTCTAGGTTTCTCCTCCAGGCACCATCTGTAATCAAACTTAGCCACCATTAAAGGGAGATGAGGGAAACCTATGGCTCCATGGAGCCCAGGCTGAGCCTCAGGGTTCAGCTGAGGGATCTGTGCAGGAGTCTGGGATACCCTAGTTCCATCCCTGATTAAAAATGGGACTGGAGGGAAGGAAGAAGAATGCAAAACAAGGGCAGGAGAGAAGCCAGAGGAAGTCTGGTCACCCTGAAAACCAGCTTCAAGCCAGAGGACAAATCCAGCTCCCAGGTAGAAAGCCTCTGTAGATGAGACAGCAAAGCTAAGTCCATCACCAATACTCTGCCCCAAACTCCTGAAGTTTCTACATGTCTGACAGGCTGGGTATGAAGAAGAGGAAACGAACAAGCCAGAAATGTGAGAGGTGTCCCTATGAGCTACAGTGAAAACAGCATATGAACAATTTATCTGCCTTATGTCCTACAGGACCTTCCCAGGACACCTTCACAGCCAGCTGGCCTGGACTCCCCTGAGCCTCCTGGGCAGGCCAGAAAGCCATTTACACCTCTTTTTGCAAAAGGACAGATCTGCTTGAAGGGAAACCTTGTATTTAGGAAAACTTCACCTTGGGGTCCAAGTGTGGGCTACTTTTCAGTAAAAGGCCACTCTCCACTTTGAAATATTGATCAGCTTCAGGATTTGGGGGGACAACAACTTTAATGAAAAGGCACCAGAATTCTGAGTTCTGGGGACTCAGATCAAGCAGAGGCCACCGAAAATGGAGCTTCAGTCCCTGCTGAGGATAAAAACGACGACAATTCTCACACAGACGAGCATCTCCCCATTTACAAAACCCTCCCCAAGCCTCATCACATTTAATCCTCAAAATTACCTTCTCACCCCTTTTACAGATGAAAAACCAGAGGATCGGAGCAGTTTGTAAATGGTAGAATCAGGACTGAAACCCAGGAGCCAGGGCTCCATGTCCTGTGCTTTGGAGGCTATTTAGGGAGATTGACATGGTTTGAATCATGACTGCAAAACTTATTAGTGTGTGGTCAGGGCCAAGATGCATACCCATTCTAGACTTCACTTCATTTAAAAAATATTTTATTGTGTGCTTGGTGAAAGTTTACACACCAAACCAGGTTCCCATTTAACATTTCTACACAATTTATTCTGTGATATAGGTTACATTTTTCATGGTGTATCAACTTTCTCATTATTTTCATTCAGGTTGTCCCGTTTCTAGGACTCTAGTTTCCCTGCACCCTTGCCTTCTCATCTTTGCTTTAGAGTAAATGTTGACTGCTTAGTCTCACACAGATGATAGACCGTACTTTTCTAATCTGTAAAATGGGAACCCATCAGTTTTAGACTGAACCATATGAAACTGTTGATTTTATAGGTCATCCACAATTGCAAACTGGATCAGCATAATGCCTGCCTAAATGAGATCATCAGTTTAGAAACTGGCAGAGAAAGAACCTAGAAGAAATTCCTGTTTTCACCTTTTTTACCACCCACTTGTGAACTACACTGTAATCCTCAGCATACGAGGGTGACAATGATGACCCACCCATGTTTCCTGAGACAGGTGACTGCAGTATGGTCTCACTTAAGGGAGAAGGTGTGACACAGCCAACCCAAGTGGATGTGTAGGGGCAGGGAGGGGTGTTGGTCTGGGGTTCCATAATTAGAAACAAGGGTTCAGAGTGTGATCAGAGTCAGGGCCCATTTTCCGTGAAAAGTTCACTGTTCTCCTATGAAAATCAGATCTGCCACTTGGGTCCCCGTGATGGTTAACTTTATGTCAACTTGGCTAGGCTAAGGAGCTCTGGCGGCATAGTGCCTAAGGCATTTGACTGCTAAACAGAAGGCTGGTGGTTCAAACCCACCAGCCACTCCTTGGAAGGAAGGTTGCGCAATCTACTTCTGTAGTGATACTGCCTCGGAAACCCAAGGAGGAGTTGCTATGAGTTGGATCTGACTGATCGGCAGTGAGTTTGGTTTTTGGTTTGGTTTGGCTAGGCTATGATGCCCAGCTGTTTGGTGAAACACTAGTTTAGATGTGGTTGTGAAAGTATTTTGTAGACATGATTACCATTTGAATCTGTTGACTCTAACTGAAGCACATTATTCTACGCAATGTGGGTGGGCCTCAGCCAATCAGTTGAAGACCCTTAGAGCAAACACTAAGGTTTCTTCAGGCAGAAAACTTTTTGCCTCAAGATTATAATATGAATATCCTGTCTGAGTATCCAGTTTGTAGCCTGGCCTGCAGATTTTGGACTTGCCAGGCCCTACAATTATGGGAAGCAATCTTTTAAAATAAATCCACCCCTCTCTCTATATATATATGTACACATACACATATACATACACGTACACATACACACACACACATATCCTATTGGTTCCATTTCCCTGGAGAACACTGAGTGATACAGTACTTCTATCTCCACATCTGCTCAACCAGCTATGTCCTTGAGCAACCACTCACCCACCTCACAAGCACATCCATGCCCCTTCACAGGAACTCTCGGACCCTAAATGGCTAGGGCTGGCTGGTGGAAGGAGTCCATTTTTTCACCCTGGCCTAACATACTCCAGCATCCCTCTTCCTGTCTACCTGCCAGGAGACTTACTGAGCCAGAAGCAACCCCCTGACTACAGTTCTCTACCTAAGCTCTGCCTCATGTGGTTCCAGATATACAGAGGAACATCACTCCTGGCTGTTGAGGAGTTCCTTTCATAGGGTTTTTGTTTCTTAATCTTCACTTCTACCCACTGCTTCCAGATGCAGGTAAAGAACCTCACTTTGCTGGCTACCCTCACACATTCTCTAGGCCCCTCTGTCAGGGGACCTCACCTCCAGTCAGTTTCTGCTGTCCCTGCCGCTCTCCCCACCTTGAATCAGCCCCATCTGCTTTTGATCTCACCACCTCCTGGACCACCCAACCACACAGTTCCCCTGCTTCTCTGAACAACAAAGCACTTTGTGCTGGGAGCACTGTGGGGTACTTGGCCACCACTGCCTGGTACTATGGCTATTTGCCTTATATCTCTGCCCAGGGCACAGCAGGCAGGTCTCGTGAACATATCTACCCAGCATTCTATGTGTGTGTTGTCTAGACCTCTCATTCCCTCCTCTGCTCTTTTTCTATAGCATGTACACACTGATACACTGGATGTTTTACATAATAATATACTGTCCACCTCCCCTCATTAGAATGTAAGTTCCACATAGGCAGGGAGTTTTCTCAGTTTTGTTTGCTGTTGCATCTCTGGCATCTAGAAGAGGGCCTGGCACTAAGCAGATACTCACTAAACAGCAACTCAATGAACAACTGAGTTCCTCCTGTCAGCACAATGACCTCTGAGTTACTGTCATTTGACAGCCCAGGAAACTGAGGCTCACTGAGATTAAGTGACTTGCTAACTAACAACCCTCAGCTAATGGGAGGCAGAGTTGGATGGACCCTGAATATAGACCTCTGCCTCCAAAGCTCCTGTTCCTGCCACTGGCTCCTGTCTGTCACAGCACCTAGCACAGGGCTGATCAACACATACTGCTGACTGCTTGACGTTCTTTTTCTGTCATCTCAGAAGAGGTGGTCTCCCTCAATCCCTATTCATCTGGCAGCAGGTCCTGGGCCCCCAAATGCAGGCCTGAGCACCCAGGCCCAAACCTTGTGAGTGAGACTTGCCCCTTGTGTGGGGGAGTAGGTCCAAGAAGCTCCTTGTTCAGGGACACCCCTGGGAGACAGAGCTTTGCTGGGATCTAGCAGCGAGTGCCTGAAGCCCGCATCCCCAGCCCACAGGGTCCAAAGTTCCTGAGGACCCCCTGAGGCTTACCATGGACTCACTGATGAGGAGCAGCAGGAGCGCTTCCTCGATGTTATCCTTTGGGCAGTAGAGGCTGAAAGATAGAAACAGCAGCCCTGGCTCCAACAACGAAGCAGCCCTGCTGGCCCCACCACCTGGCCCTTCTGCCCCGGAGTCAGCACCAGCCCTGGTAAGGTGACCCTCTCCTGCATAATTCACAGGTACCAGATGCTGTCTGCAGCTCTTAAACATGCCAGAGTTACACATTATGTTACACATTATCATACAGCAGATTCTCTGGCATAATGGATGTCCCCTCCAGCACCCACCCAAATGTAGGAGGGCTGGGCAAGGAGTGGGACTAGTAAGAAAGTGACTCTGCCTGGTTGGTCACAGGTCCAGCCTTCACTTACTGGCACAAATAAGAGAGACTACTAGGAAGGCAGATAACCGCCAAGTAATTTGTTTGGCCTGTGGAAGCCTTACAGGGTTCTCCCTCACCTCCAGCCCCCACTCTAAGACTTGCCTTCTCTACCCTCCTTGGCGGCTGCTGACCCCAAAGGGCCTGCCTGGCCACGAACTGGATGGTGGCTGGAAGATGGCATGGGGCAGGGAGAGGGGCTAGGAGCAGGGATTAGATGCAGAGTGTGAACATGAGGCTGGCGTGGTCCAGCGGGGCAGGCAGAGCTTACTTGTCTCCTTCGTAGAGATGAGGTTTCCGAAGGGCCTGTGTAATGAAGGAATTTTCCTCCTTGCTCATGAACTCGGGCAGAGGCTGGGACAGAGGGCTCCAGTAGCACTCCTCACTCAGGGAGTGGAGCAGGACCCCTGCGAGATGCTTGGCTGCCATCTACAGGAAGAAAGGGAAGAACTGAGACCCAGGAACCATGTCGCTCTTCTCCGATAGGGCCTAGAATGCCCTCCTCCCACCACTGTCAAACCTGCCCGCCTTACAACGTACGGCTCCACTACTCCACTCCCAAAGACCTGCCTTGCTACTCAGTTCCCAGAGCACGGCCCCACCCTTTGGCTGCCTTGAACAAGCGCTACATTAATTTTTTACCTTATCTCTTCTCCTAGACAAGAGGTATGTTTCCTCCTCCTCCTAAATTCATGGAGCCTAACACAGCTCTGAGTACTCATCAGGCCCTTGCAGAGTTGGAGAAAAGCATAAAGCCACAGGTGCATACCACTCTCTCTGCCAGAAGTTGCGACTGTTACCTGACTGAAAATGCTAGAGCTAGAAGCAGTGGTGGTTCCGATTTTGGGTGAACTAACATCAGGACCAAGGAGGGGTCGCTAGGAGTCGGGGCTGACTCGATGGCAAATAACAACAACAACAACAACATCAGGGCCTAAAAAGTAGGTCTGAGTTACGACAGGATAGCAATGTCAATGTTTCTCAGCCAAATCACAAACAGATCCTTAAGAACTAGCACACCACCCTGTGAGACACAGTTTTGCTCAGGGAAGGGAGAGCTAGAGGTTTCTACTCTCATCAACGCTAGGGATAGGTACTATGCTGGGACAAGAAGGATGCAGAGGGTACTTCCCATGCCCAGTGGGAAAGAGGGCTGAGACTGATTAACAGTGTCTGTCACGAGCATAGATGGGGAGAAGAGAAGCAAACAGGCAATATATTGCCATCGCTGGGTCAGGGGCTGCCTGCCAGGACTTTCGTTGTCTCCCATTGAAATCTGACCCCTGAATAACTGAGCCCCAGCCAGCACCAGCCCCAGCCCCAGGGCCACCTCCAAGTTACCACTTTGAAGTTCTGGGTTGCTTTGGTCTCCACAGTCCTCAGGACCTCCCGGAGCTCTCTCATGCCTTTCACAATGTTCCTAGTGAGAGAACAGCAAAAGCAGGATCATTAGCAGCCTAGTTTCCACAAAGACATCTTCATCAAACCTGCAGGCAGTAGGTTGTTGTTAGGTGCCATCAAGTCATCTCCAACTCATAGTGACTCTATCTATGTACAACAGAATGAAACAAGTAGACACTAGGAAGGAGCTTTATTTGAAAATAATAATGGAAATGAAAGTCAGAGTTGAAATACTGGAATGCTCACAGCCTGTGAAGTTAACGATCAGAGAATAGGAAGGAGCCTTTCTCCTTCAAAGCAACCCTAAAATCCAGGCTTCTGGTTTACCACCAGAAAGGGACAAAGACAGTATTTCAAACAAAATGTTATTATCTTGGCCCAAGAACCTTGGGCTGGTGTCAGACATTTTTCACTTGAGTCAGCCTCAAATTCTCCTTTTTCACCCACTGCAACCAATCAATTCCAGTATCTGAACCCATCCTCATCTCTCAATCCCTTCAAGCCAGGCTGACCCATATCATCTCAGGCTTAGGTGGGCACCCAGGCTAGGCTCACCAACCCCACCAGTCAGCCCTCTATGCCTGGAAACATTTTTCAAGCTTTCAAAAGTGTGACACACAGTAAGAAAAACATTTTACATGGTGACCAGGGATGGATTACCCAGTAAGCAAGTCAAACACGTGCTTAGGTCATCAATAAAACACAGGACACCAGTTGTTCACAGCAAAGACCCTTAGATGCCAAGTAGACAGGACACAAGGAAAAGTGAATGCCACAGTGGAAGGGAACTGGCAGGGCACTAAATGAAATTGACACCAGCTCTGGTGAGTGAGAATGTGCTGGCTCAAAATAAAGCTCACACAGGGTTACGAGGGCACCTACGTGCAAGGTTGTTTGAGCTGTGAAGCCCCTACCACTTCAACACCTTCGCTCCATGTCTCCTACGGTTCCCTCCTGTATAACTTAAACTCCTAATCTTGGCAGTTCTCTTGGGATTACAGTATTTTTTTCTAACAAACAAGAGGTGGGAGTGGGCTGTTGTAATTCTTGCAACATTCACCAAATATGCAACTGGATCCAACTTGGCAAGGGCAGATTATATTAATAGATAACAGGTCTCTGGTCCATTTTGAGAGAACTGTCTTGTATAACCACATCTGCTGATCCAGAGACTCCAGCCATGATCTTTGCCATCATACAAAACACTTACATTTGTCCTGGTAAACAACTAATAAGCATTCAAGTTCCAGATGATATATAAAAATGAAGGAAGCTGAATAAGTTGACCATTACAATAAATCCAATCAAGTTATTATTATTTTTTTTTCAACGGTATAGCATTTACAAATAGAGCTATGTCCTAAGTTTTTTTAAACTATAATATTTATAACTTAATGTTTGGCATACATGCAGACATAATCTAGTCTACATTTAATATGATACTAACACAGGCAACAATTTAACATAATGTTGTTGTTGTTGTTATGTGCCATTGAGTCAGCCCCGACTCACAGTGACCCCTCCTTGGGTTTCCAAGGCAGTATCACTATGCAAGTAGATTGCCCAACCTTCCTTCCAAGGAGTGGCTGTTGGCTTTGAAACACCAGCCTTCTGGTTAGCAGTCAAGTGCCTCAGGCACTATGCTACCAGAGCTCCTATTTAACGTAATACTAACATACAAATGTCCAAAAAAAAAAAAAAAAAAACCAGAAATACAAATTTTTATCTACAGGAAAAGTTTTAATTTATGTACCAGATGAGCTTCATTTTTAATTGTCTGCTGCATTGAGACACAATGCTTGATATTATTCTATATATGCTATTAAACAAGGCATTAGGCACATCAATAAGTTCAATATTTAGATATTGTGTAAAATATGTTTCTGTTTTGCAACAATGAGTGTGCTTCTAAATTCATCCTCCAAGAAATCAAGAAAGGACATTTATCAGAATATTACATTTCTGTTTCACCAGAATATTTACATATCTCCCTGTAAGGAAACAGCAATTTCTAGAGAAAATTAATGACTATTTAGACAATAAAAATTATATACACGTATCTTATTTTCCATTTCCCTTCAGAAAGTCTTTCTTTTAAAAAATTGTTTGATATTGTTATGACTTGCAAAACAAACTTGCTCATGGAAAAATGGAGCTATTGTTACATCAATTACATACGTATCTTCAAATATGGGAATTGAACAATTCCACATACAAAATGTACATTTTACAAATTTTGTGAATAGTAACAATTATATTTTCTTTTCCATTTTGGATTGACTGGGTATAACCTCGCATTCAGTTCTCTCTGGTTGACCATGTAAGAATCTTCCAGCAGCACTATAATAACATGACTTGTGACATATCTGGTCTTGACCTACACAATGCTAACTAAAACACATCTTCAGATTGAGCAGACCCTTGTATTTGTATCATGCTCTCTGCAATCACTCTCATCTCCATTGGGTATCTGTAGTAGGCCAATGAACAATAAAAATGCAGTATCAAAGGATGGAAAGTAAATGTGCAAATATTTTAAGTATTATTTCAAGATGAAAAACATTTGTGGAACTCTGCAAAGGGCCGCCAACAATCTTGTACAACAAATGAAAGAAATCACTTCTGATTGCCTTGTAAGTACTATACTTCTTTTAACTATCTCAGACCTGAAGCACAAAATCATGTGTTACAAATCAATGTTTTTTACTTAACTAATTTTCAAATATGAATTTTTGTGCTAATGCCCAAATTCAAACGGAAGTTTCATTTTATAAATTTTACTTATTTTCAGTTATTTAAATGAGTTTGCCTCGGTAGAAACAAATTTAAAAAGTGATGGAATTTTATATCCAGGAAAAATGAAATGGCAACACTAAGTGGAGTACAAAAACGAAAGCTTGCAGAAGATAAAAAGAAAAGGATTTGTGAATCCCTAAAGACAGTTCCAAAATTAACTTCCTTTTTGAAACGTAATGAATCAGAGGAGATATCCTCCATTGAACACTAGCATTTAATGAATGCAAATCACTGTATTACTACTGCTAGGGCTGAAATTAATAGCAATATGAATATAACAGAGTTTGTTCCAAATTCTGTATCCATTCCTTGCTGTAGTTAAAAAAAAATTAACAATGGTATAGAAAATGAAATTATTTTTGAATCTGAAATTGTCACATCTGAAGATCCCATAAAAAACAGCAATACAGATCCTGCTTTGTGGAATAATTTTTCTTCTAGTGATACAAATTACTAGATCAAAAGAGAGCCACTTACTTGATTGTCAACATCACAGTGGAACATTTGAAAATTTGTGTAAAAAATTTACGGATAGTAAACAAACAAGATTCTATAACCAGAATGTATTTCTAGGGTGCAAAGCTAATGGTGAAAATTGTAACAGGGAGTGGCTCCTGTATTCTCCATCAGTCAACTCTGTATATTGTTTTGTTTGTAAATTGTTATTGTTCTTGTTGTTATGTGCCGTCGAGTCGGACCCGACTCATAGTGACCCCTCCTTGGGTTTCCGAGGCAGTATCACTACGGAAGTAGATTGCCCCATCTTCCTTCTGATTTGTAAATCATTCAGTCCTAAATCATTTAATTGTCAATTTGCTATGGATGGATTTAGTGATTGGTGCAACTCAAATATGACTGAAAAACATAAAAACAGCTCAATTCACAGAGATCGAATGTTGTCATATTCAAACCAAAGACATAATTGTGGCTTAACTTATAAAATGGAAACACAAATTAATGAAGAATGTCAGTATTAGAAAGCTGTTTTGCAAAGGCTTTATTGCTGTCATTATAACAATCATTGAACATGGACTATCCTCTTGAGGAAGAAATGAAGTGCTTGGTTTCCCATAAAATAGAAGTTTTTTGGGGCTTTGAACTTGTTGCTCAGTTTTAGCCACAAACTGAACAGGTCACATCTCAAAATATGGTAACAGGAAAGGGCAACCCATCATATATGCCTAAAACAAAATGTGAAAGAAGAATGAAGAAAACCAAAAATTCATGGATATAATCAGTCCTAGCAACTGGTACACATCCAATCTGCAGCTTTTATGACTATGAGACCAGAAGAACTAGATGGTGCCCCGCTACCAATGTCAACCACTTGCAAGGGGATCTATGTAGGAGATCCTGGATAGAGAGGAAGAACAATGTGGACAAAATTCAAAATCATTTGGAGAAAAAAAAGGGGGGGGGCAGGTTTTCTGGTCCGATAGAGCCTGGTGGAACCACTGAGACTATGGCCCCTAACTGCCTTCAGGTCTGAAATTGAACCCACACCTGTGGCTTTCAGCCAAGCAAAAGACAGGCATATGAGTTGAACATTTACCTGAGGTAGATACACTCCTTGGAGAGAATAATCATGGGAGAAACAAGTGCTGCTTATATACCGGGAGATAGCTCAGGGAGCAGCAATGCATGGAGGGATGGACACAGGGAAGAGGTAATTATCGGGAAGAAGAGGGAGGGGAGCTGTTGCACTGTGGTAAATTGTGGTCAATGTCATGAGACAAAGTGTATGTGAACTGCTGTACAGAAAGTGAATTAGCTCTGTAAATCTTCACCTAAATCCCAATAAAAAAATAAAATAAAAGTGATAAATTCAATTATTTTCAGTAAAATAAGTATAGCTTGGTATTTTAGTTTATCTGAAGATCCACTCCTGATCTTTCTCATATAGATCAGCTAAGTATTGTTTTAAGAAACATATCTCCAACAGATGGTGTTTTGGTTACCTAGTGCTACTCTGACAAGAACACATCACAAATGGGATGGCTTTAACAAACAGTTTATACTCTTATAGTCTGGAGGCTTTAAGCACCAGAATCTAGGGGCTGGGTGAAAGCCCCTCAACCTTGGGCTTTAGCTGTGTCTGCTGCTCCTGGTTCACTGAAGCTGGAGGCTTTTCCTCACTCAGACAGCTGCTGGCTGCTAAGGCTGACAAGCCCAAGGTTGACAAGTAAAAAGGCACAGTCCCAATGTTACCAAACAACATGGCAGGCCACTAATTCAAGTCCAGGTGAAGTCCCAAGATCAGCAGGGCATGGCAGGCTGTTGAACAGCGACTTGGCTACATGCAGGGTTCAAGCACGCTGAAAGACTAGAGACCGTTTCCAAGACTTTTCCTTATAGACTGGGAGCAGACCATATCCCAAAGGCAGCTACTCAGTTGCTCACAGTAGATTCCACTATGAAGTTGATTACCAGTCTCATCACAGGGAACACTATACCCAGCTACCCAGCCAATCAACCAGGCCCAGCCAAGTTGACACACAACTTTAACTACCACAGATGATTTATCATATTTTACTAGCTTAAAAGGTCTTGCTAGTGAAGAAATTGTGAATCAAGTACTTCACTATTTATGTGAAGTTTAGAAAATTGGTTTTTCTAAGTGCAGAGGCCAGTCCTATGACAATGTTGCCAATATATCACAGCATTATAAAGGCTTGCAACAGGAAAATCTTAAAACGTAATGAATATGCCATTTTCATACCATGTGCTGTGCACTCACTTAATCTTGTAGGATGTAGTGCAGTAGATTGCCATCCAGAGCATTTGACTTTTTCTACTGTTCAGTTACTCTACTCATTGATGGGCAGTTCTTAAAATATATTTAGGCAATAATCAAGTATTAAAATATCTTTCTAACACACACTAGGAAGTACATTCTGTAGCAATAAGCACAGTCTTGAAATTGTACACTCAGATTCTAGATGACTTAGAAAAAATCACTGAAGACCAGACACAAAAAGGAGATACCAAAAGAAAAGGTGAAAATGTTGTCAACAAAATGCAAACACTAGAGTGTTCTGGTTATCTAGTGCCACTCTGATAAGAATATACCATGATGGGATGGCCTTAACAAACAGGAATTTATTCTCTTACAGTTCGGGAGGCTTTAAGTCCAAGTTCAAAGTGCTAGGCTCTCTAGGGGCTGTGTGAAAGCCCCTTGACCTTGGGCTTCAGCTCTGCCTCTTGTTCCCAGCCCACTGAAGCTAGAGGCATCTTTTCACTTAGACAGCTACTAGCTGCTGAAGCTAACAAGCCCAAGGTTGACAAATAAAATGGCACAGTCCCAATGTTACCAAACCATATGGCAGGCCATTAATTTAAGTCCATTGAAAGTCCCAAGGTCAGAAGAGCACGGCAGGCTGCTGAACAACGAAATGGCTACATGCAAGATTCAAGGTGCCATAAGCTGGAGACCATTCCCAAAGCTGTTTCTTATATATGAGAAGCAGACCACATACCCAAAGGCAGCTACTCAACTGCTCCAATACATTCTACCATGGAGTTTATTACCAATCTTACTATGGAGAATAATTATATTCAGCTGTCCAGACACTCAACCAGGCCTAGCCAAGTTGACACACAAACTTAACTACCACACTCAAGCATATATTTATGTTGGTTACATGGAATAATATATTGCACCATTTTCATCAGATCAGTCAAGTTCCCCAAGATTCAGAAGTAAATTTAAAGACATGCACAGATCTTTACCAGTCAGTAAGAGTACTTACATAAAAGAGAAGGTTTTGAAAACATGTAAAACAAATACTGCCAAATATTGATTATCAAGTAGTTCCCCATAGCAGAAGCATCAGAAAGAAACAAGTAAGTGAGGGAAATGCTCCACAAATATTGAGGGCTAGAGATCAATTTCACATAACCACACATTACACTATCATTGACACGCCTGAATCTTGGATAAAAAGAAGGGCGAAAGTGTATGAAGTTCTTTGGAATAGATTTTCCTTCTTAAACAATGTGGATATACCTGATAAAGAATGCACGAAGGCATCCAAGAAATTAGTTCAGGCTTATCCCGATGACTTAGATACAAATCTTTACAGAGAAGTGAGACAATTTCATTCTTATATGAGAACTAAGTTTGGAAATTCAGGAAAGAGAAATTATACTCATGTAGACATGAGTAAAAAAAAAAATACATAAAATACAATGTGCATTTCCCAATACTGAAATTGCTTTATGCATATTCCTAACTTTAATGATCACAAACAGCACAACAGAACACTCATTTTTGTCCCTAAGGAGACTCAAAAATCATTCAGTGTGTAACAATTCAAAAAAGACATTGTACGGAAGTAGATATTGTTTAGCAGCTTAACTGTGACAAAAATCACTGAAGAATTTATAAGAGAATAGACAGAAATATTTTTAATTATAACATGCCACAGATGTAAGATCTGTCTAAAAATAAAATATAGTAATTGTTGTAATGTTTGTTTTCTGATCACTGAATTTTCTTTTATGATGTCTTTTCATTTGTTCACTTATAATTATAGTATTTATTACAAAACAAGCATCAAAACTGAAGTATGAGCCATTTAAAGCAAAACTGGGGAAAGTCCACTTTTTGTTGTGGAAGATCAACAGAATTTTACATCGATTGTTGAAGCAACTAAGTTCACTAACTCATTTTCTTTGTTGTAAAAGATGTAGAAAATGTGGTATATAATAAAAACCCTAGTACCTCACATGTATTAAAAACTTCATAATCCAGTTCACATCATTCTGCTAAAATGGCATATTCTCCCTTTGCATTCAATCACTATAGTACACCAAACCAAACCAAACTCACTGCCATAGATTTGTATCTGACTCACAGCAACTCCTCCTTGGGTTTCCAAGGCAGTATCACTATGGAAGTAGATTGCCCAACCTTCCTACAATATAGTCATATTTAAACAGAAGTTGCATCATGGATAGCTAAGACACACACACACACACGTATATAAGGAGCTCTGGTGGCACAGTGCCTATGATAGTTAAGGTTATGTGTCAACTTGACTAGGCCTGGTTTTGAGTGGCTGGGCAGTTGGATGTAGTTATTCCCCATGATGAGACTGGTAATCAACTCCATGGTGGAATCTACTGGAGCAGCTGAGTACCTGCCTTAGGGATATGATCTGCTTCCAGTACGTAAGAAGTTTTGAGAAGGGTCTCAGCAGCTTTTGCCATGCTTGAATGCTGCAAGTAGCTGAGTCGTTGTTCAGCAGCCTGCCATGTCTGCCAACCTTGGGACTCTCAATGGACTTGAATCAGTGGCCTGCCGTGTGGTTTGGTAACATCAGGACTGTGCCATTTTATTTGTCGACCTTGGACTTGCTAGCCTCAGCAGCCAGCAGCTGCCTAAGTGAAGAGACACCTCTAGCTCCAGTGGGCTGGGAGCAAGAGGCAGAGCTGAAGCCCAAGGTCAACGGCTTTCATCCAGCCCCGTACCTTAGAGCTTGGCACTTTGAACTAGGACTTCTAGCCTCCAAAACTGTAAGAGAATAAACTGTCTGTTAAAGTCACCCATTTGTGGTATTCTCTGTTAAGAGCATACAAAGTAATCAAAACAGTGCCTAAGGCATTTGACTGCTAACCAGAAGGCTGGTGGTTCAAGCCCACCAGCTGCTCTGTGGAAAGAAGATGGGGCAATCTACTTCTATAAAGATATACCACCTCAGAAACACAACGGGAGTTGCTATGAGTCAGAATCTTCATGGCTGTGGGAATACATGTATATATAACTCATATAACCCATTTGAATATGTGAGTAAGCCTGGGAAGAGGCATCACAGATTATCAGTGTCTAGGGCCCTCACATGCCTTAATCTAGCCCTGATGGTGACCCAGTACACACACACACTTTCCTTACATAAAACTGAAGCAAGTTTCCTGAAACAATGCCCATTTCTATCAGGAGCAATCCACTCTGGTATTTTCTATTTTACCTCTCCCCCGACCTCCTCTTTTTTTAAAAAACTGTGGTGATATACATACCAGAATATGTGCCAAGACCCCTACTTCCCTTTTTTTAAAAAATGTTTGCCACAGCCCAAGGTTGTGGTCACTGCTTGGTCACAGCCAGCTACCCAGAGGGACCGAGTAGTTGAACCTGCAGGCTTAGGACCATAGTCGCAGGGGACATCAAGCTCAATTGGCATAACATACTATACAAAACATTGTTCCACCTCCTGCTTAGGCGAGTAGCGACTGGG
>NW_006921711.1:6922752-6974962 GCF_000298275.1 Orycteropus afer afer | reverse complement strand
CTGTGGTCAATGACATGAGACAAAGTATATGTGAACTGCTGTATGGAAAGTGAATTTGCTCTGTAAATCTTCACCCAAATCAAAATAAAATTAAAAAAAAAAAAAAAGAGAAGAAAAAATATGTTTGCCACAGCCCACCTAGCCCACAGATCCACAATGGGTTGTGGCATGCAGCTTAAAAAAACACTGCTCCCACTGCCACAAGAGGGGTCTATCTGACATGCATCCCCCTGCCTCCTGCTGGGTTAGTCTCTCACAGGATCCAGTCTGGGCTTCAGTACAGCTCCCTGGGCCTCTGGGGCCTGCTGCTTGCCCATCTCCCATCACCCCACCCACCTGAATGATCTGCAGGTCTCTATTTCAAGTCTTTGCACAGGTTTCTCCCCCTGCCCAGAACATCCTTTACCCTACTCATCCTTCAAAAACCTCTTGCAATGTTGCTTCTTCTACAAAGCCTTCCCCCAGCTCTTCCTATGCCCAACCACCAAGTCCAAGGTCGACAAATAAAATGGCACAGTCCTGCATTGTTCTTGTAAACTGTAATTTCTCTTCTGAATCAAGTACCACATGTACCTCTCACATGAGGGCATGTGTGTCTTCTGTGTTCCTGAAACTCAGTCCCAGCATGGATCTTGGTACACAGTAGCTCAAAAAATGTCTGAGGAAATGGAAAGACTGCCCTTCTCATTTGCTCAGGGGGTCCCAGGATCACATCCCACAGGGAAATCAAAGGCTGCTGGGCCAGCAAGTATGGAAAAGAAAAAATCACAAAGGGAGAAAGGCCAAAGATGGCAGCCAGGTAAGTCACGGGAGCCTCTGCTTCAATTTCTGCATGAACAGATTCCTGGGGGCTTTGGGGCTTGAGTGCCATGAAAGAACAAGTTTGTAGATCAAGACCCTGCCTTCTAAGAACCTCTGATCTCAGATAAGAAAGTCAAAATTTGCAAACTATCAACACTACAAATACAGGGGGGAAAAAAACACTGAGTTCCCTCATGTGAAAAATTTGCCATTGTAAACCTACAGGACGTAGTTCTACTCTGACATACACGGGGTGGCCATATGTCCACTTGGCTGGGCTATGATTCTCAGTAGTTTTTCAGTTATGTAATGATGTAATCATTCCCTATGATGTGATCTAATGTCACCAGCCAATCAACTGTAAGGTAGTTAGGGTGGGATGCAACACCCTTACTTAGGTCCAGTCCCGATCTGATTTAAGGGGAATTTCCCTGGGGTGTGGCCTGCACCACCCTTTTATCTCACAAGAGATAAAAGGAAGAAGCCAGCAGAGAGGGAGGGACCCACCATCACCAAGAAAGAAGAGGCAAGAGCAGAGTGTATCCTTTGGACCCAGGGTTCTAGAGTCAGGAAGACTGATGGAAACACATGGAGATCTCTAAGGAATACCAGCCCCACAGATGTTGAAAGGAGATGAGGATCCCCCCAGAGATGACAGAGAGACAAAGCCTTCCCCTAGAGCTGGCACCCTTTATTTGAACTTCTAACCTTTTGAACTGTGATACAACAAATTTCTGTTTGTTAAACTCATCCACTTGTGGTTACACCAACACTAGAGAACTAAGACAGATATGTATTTAGTATGTATTAGAAAAACAAAACTAGCATAAGTATTTTTTGAAAGTCTGTGTATCATTTGGGAGGCTCTGGTAGCGTAGTACCTAAGGCCCTTGACTGCTAACCAGAAGGCTGGTAGTTCAAATGCACCAGCCACTCCTCAGAAGGAAGACTGGGCAATCTACTTCCATAGTGATACTGCCTAAGAAACCCAGGGAGGGGTCGCTATGAGTCTGATCTGACTCGACAGCAATGAGTTTGGTGTATCATTTAAAACTACCTTGCATACAACTGGAGATATTAGTCCTACATTCTAAGAAACAATGGTTTAGACTAGTTAGTGGTTTGCAAAGCATGGTCCCTGGACCAACAGCCCTGGGAACCAGGTAGAAGTACAAATTCTTAGAACCCACTCCATACCAACTGAATCAGAAACTCTGGGTTGGCACCCAGCTATCGATGTCTCAATAAGCTTCCAAGGGATCCTGATGGATATTTAAGTCTGAGAACCACTGGTTTAGATGATGTTCAGTATCTCCTAGTTCTCCTATCCAAAGAAATCATATTTCAGAAGGAGCACTTTAACCCAGGACCTCAGCTTTGCAGCCAGACTCTAAGTCTGTCATCTTGGGAAAGTAAGGTAACCATTCCAAGATCTAGTTTCCTCATCTGAAAAAGGAGGCAATGTCATTGAACTGTACATGGGAAGATGGTTGAAATGTCAAATGTCTTATTACATATATATTTACCACAATTAAAAGAAAATGTGGGAAGGGGAATGTTGTCAGGAGCATGAACACATGTGAAACTGCAAGCCCACTCAGACATAGAGCAGATGTTTAGTAAATGTTAGTTTATCTTTTCCCCTTGTAATTTACATATTAAAGATTGTATGTTTTAATTGGGAGCTCTGGTAGTGTAGTACCTAAAGCACTTGACTGCTAACCAGAAAGCTAGTGGTTCAAATCCACCAGCCACTCCTTGGAAGGAAGGTTGGGCAATCTACTTCCATAGTGATACTGCCTCGGAAACCCAAGGAGGGGTCGCTATGAGTCGGGTCCGACTCGATGGCACACAACAACAACAACATGTTTTAATTTACTACATTGTTTTGCACGGAAGTTTAGGAACTAATGAGTATGGGGAGGAAACAGAAGTGCCTGGGGAGGCAGGGATACTCCAGCTTTGTGTCCATCTTCTTCCTCCCACCACCCAGCCCCCAAGGGTCATAAGAACAGGATACCTTGTAGACACTTCAAGGCTAGACAACCCAAGCCCAGGGATAGGCCTGAGTAGGAAGATCTGCAGCCAGAGGTGCTTCTGTCCCACTGAGCCTCAGAACAGAACCCAGAGCCAGACAGCGGACCCCAGACCAGTTCAGATGAGGGGAGAGCCCCAGAAAGAGAAAGAGAGAGAGAGAGAGAGAGAGAGAGAGAGAGAAGACATCCAAACCCTTCCCAAGGACTTAGACAGCATGATGGTCACAGAAAAGAGAAGAAATGGCTGACTCTGGGAACTGAGTCTGCAGGAGGGCACTGGCCTGGCAGCTGGGCCAGACGGTTGTAGGCTGAGCCAGGCTGCACCCCAGAGCTGTTGCAGGCCCCATGGCCCAGCGCCTGGAGGAGACCAGTGGTGATTTTCCACTTTGCAGACTACCTGCCAGCCTCCTCCATAGCAAGCCTGACCCAGACTGTTACCTAAAGTCCGGAGCCAAGAAGTGACTGTGGTCCCTTCTTCCTACTGCAGTGTGAGGGTTATCCTCCCTCTGCCACTGCTCGACAGACTCTACTCACTTTCTCCAGTGACCCTCAAGGTCACTGTCTTAGTTATCCAGTGTTGCTATGACAGAAATACCACAAGCACACAGCTCTAACAAATAGAAATTTATTCTATCACAGTTTAGGAGGCTAAAAGTCTGAACTTAGAATGCCAGCTCTACAGAAAGCCTTTGTTTCTCTGTCAGCTCTAGAAGAGTCTTTATCTCCTTTCAACACCTGTGGGCCAAGTGTTCCTTGGAGATCTCCCTGTGTCTTGGCATCAATCTTCCCCTGAGTCAAGGAGGTTCTCGGCGCAGGAACCCTGGGCCAAAAGGATGTGTTCTGCTCTTGGCTCTTCTTTCTTGGTGGGAGTAGGTCCCTACCTCTCTGCTGGCTTCTCTTTCCTTTTATCTCCTGTAAGATAAAAGGTGATGCAAGCCACATCCCAGGGATACGCCCCTTACACTGGATCAGGACTAGACCTGAGTAAGCGTGCTGCATCCTACCCTAATCCCTTTACAACTGATTGGCCGATCACATCAGATCACATCATGGGGGATGGTTACATCATTACGTAACTGCCAAACCAATTAGAATCATGGCCCAGCCAAGTAGACACACATGTGGGGGGGACACAATTCAACCCATGATAGTCACTCTGTAGACTTCTCTACATTGTCAACATATGTGGGGAAGTAAAGGTCCCTGGGTGGTGCAAGTAGTTTTCACTCAGGTACTAACCTATGTATAGGTTTGCAGTTTGAAATGACTCAGCAATCAAGAAAACCCTATGGGGCACCGATCTATTCTGCAACACATGGGGTCTCTATGAGTCAGAATTAAATCAACAACAATGGGTTTTCACCTAGAGGCTTGTGAGAAATGCAGAATCTCAGGGACCCTTGCCCCACCATACACGATTACAGGATCAGCACTGCATTTTAACAAGATCCTGAAGTCTGAAAGTTAAGTGCATTTTTCCTAGTTTCAAATTGATAAGGAATTTCGTTACTTAAACAAACTCTCAATAACCCTTCCAGCAAAGCAAGTAATCACCCTCAAGTATCTTTTGAGTAAATCCCAATATTCATTGCTTAAAGGGAAACTCTAGCACCAAGGTTCCAGAGGCCAGGACAGCCAGAGGTTCAGGCCCCCGCCCGGTACCAACACGCTGAGATGCTGGCAATGTCCTTCTGCCTCACCTTACCTTCCTGGAAATGAGAAACAGATGGGGCTTCTCCAGGGCTCCCCAGATGGCCGCAAGCCTGAGCAATCCTGTTCTGGTCTATAGTGGCCTGTGCCAGGTAAGGCTGGGGCTTTTCTGAGCCATTTCTGGCAGCCCTGACAGAGGCCAGCATGAAAGATCTCTTTGTTCCATCTCTCACGCTGACCTTTCAGAGCAAAGTTGCCCACTTTTAACAATACCCAAACAGGGCCTCAAACCAACCCTGGCCCAGAAGCAGGCTGCACAGGAGAAGCCAGGAAGCCATTTATTCCAACTAAAGTAAACCCCAATTGGCCACGAATAGAAAGAAAGAGGAGATAAGCATGCAGGGAAGGGTCAAGAAAAACAGCTCATCCTAGGGGCTTCAGGTGGGCCTTGTAAGGTAGACCTGCCATGCTCCCTGGTCCCATGTCAACAGTAGGCAACAGTGCAGATTTTTCAAAGAGCTGCAATCTTTAACCTCCAAGGAGGTCAGAGAAGTGGGCCTCATTATCCCAGCACCAGCGCAATGCTTGGCAGACAGAAGGCATTCAATAAATCATGACTGAATAGGTGCATTAATCCTCATTTTTTTAATGGGAAAATTAATACCAAAAAGATGCCCACCTTCCCAGGACATCCTTACACTGAGGGAGGGGTAGGCTCCAAGGAGTTCAGATTTTACTCCTTTTCAACTAAAAAGACCTCCAAGAAACAACACCTATCTTAATCTAGTATAGTTACACTATCCTCTCATGGCCATCTGAACCCTAGAATTTCTCTTTGCAAAGTGTGTCTATTGCAGACTTGCTTACCAGCCCTGATCACAATAGGCATTCAACAAATATCACTGGAATGAACTGAGAGACCAAATGAGCGAATGTGATTGTCACATTCATGGCTGTTCCTGCATCTAAGGAGCTCACAGCCTATTAAATGAGCCTCATTCTTGACTTGCTTAGAGCTTAGCAATGTGTCTTGCACAGTAGGTGCTCAACAAATGTTTCTTTGTTTTGGTTTGACTTGGAGCAGTAAGAGAATAATGCGAAACCACGTGGACTTTGTTGCTGGATGGGACCTAAACAGATGTGGGCGTGACCAGAGGTCCTCTAGCAGACCTGGGGAACTTCCTTAGAAAACACATCACTCCCTTCTCTCTTGTTTGGTTTAGGTACAGTGAACACATGTTGCTTTAGTAATTACATAATAATTTTTTTAAAAGAACATTCCTAAAATCCACAGCTCATCTGGTTCAACCCTCATAGTCCAAGCTCACTTTGAGCCCTGAGCAGAGAATGGAGAATGGGCTCTGCTAGGTCTAGGCAGAAAGTGGTGGTGGGGTGTGTGTGTGTGTGTGTGTGGGGGGGGGACACCAACCCAAAGGGGAATGGCCTCCTGTTCTGAGTGAAGGAATAGAATTGGCTCACACTCTTGTTCTTGGGTGAGGCCCAGTAATTCGGTCCTAATGAGGTCAGAGGCACCAGAGCTGGCTACAGGGACAATCAGCTTCCCTGGTGTTGCGTTGCCCCAGGCCTTGCTGCTGCCATACTCCTGGGGCAGCTTCATGCAAAGGAGAACAAATTCCCTTTCCCGAGCCTCCCCTGCAGCCAGGGTCCCCAGGACAGGTCAGAAAAGTGCCCACTCCCAGGAGCTGGGCATCTGAGGCTCAACTGGAGTCCACCGCTGCCCTCTGGTGGCAGCAAGGTCAAGCGCACACACCCAGGTCTCTTAGGCCTCCCAGGCCCAAGCCTTTGCAAGGGGGCCTTCCAATTCCAGCCTGTCCTTTCAGGCCAGTGTTTTCAGGTCATCCTTCTCATCAGCACAGGCAGGAGTCATCTGGGGGAATTAACTGCTGGATGAACAATAGGGCAAGGCCCCTGGAAAAAATGAACGTGCCTCAGACACAGTTAATGAGTAACAGGGCAACGGCTTCACACTCAGCCGGTATGACTGAGCCCAGGTCTCAAACTTAGTCTAGGCTTCCCTAACCTCTAAATTAGAGGAGGAAATCTGTCTGAGGGTCAGGAAAATGTCATCCACTTTGCATAATGGAAAATATCACACTCTTCACACTCTTCAAATTATGTCAAATACTCAGCTGAGAGAAGAGGCTGGAGCCTGAGTAGAGCGGGCCTGTGTTTAGCTGGGCCTTCCTGGTCCTTCTGAAGGCCCACTCCACCCAGGGCCACCTGGAAATTAGCTTGGGTTCTTAGACTCTGGCCAGAAACTGGTCTCCCACTATTCCCTGTTCCTTAGGCCCTAATTATCTCTTCTAAAGCCTGAACAATCCCTTAGCCCTTGGCTGCTGTCTACCTGGCCCCTCGGGATATACTGTCCCCTCAGAGGCCTTCAGAGTACCCTTACCCAAGGAAGCATCCTCTACCTCCCAGCATTCTTTCCCTCCCTAGCATGGAAAACTCGACTGTACACTGGGCTTCTTTCCTGTTACCTCCCCCCGGGATGTGACCTTCTGGAGGGTAGGGACCTGTCCTATCTACGACTCTAACCCAGTGTGTAGGTGCATGCTTGGCACAGAGTGGGCACTTAGAGGCTATCTTTGAAAGAAACTGACCAGACATTCTCTGGGCTTCAACCCCCAACCAGGCTGTAGGCTCCTTGATTCAGGGAAGGGTTCCTCCCTGTTCTGGTTACCTAGTGCCACTCTGAAAAGAATACACCACCAATGGGATGGCCTTAACAAACAAGTTTATTGTCTTACAGTTTGGAGGCTAGAAGTCCGAGTTCAAAGCGCCAGGCTTTAGGGGCTGTGTGAAAGCCCCTCAACCTTGGGCTTCAGCTCTGCCTCTTGCTCCTGGCCCACTGAAGCTAAAGGCATCTCTTCACTCACGACAGCTACTGGCTGCTGAGGCTAACAAGCCCAAGGTTGACAAATAAAATGGCACAGTCCCGATGTTACCAAACCACATGGCAGGCCATTCATTCAAGTCCATTCTAAGTCCCAAGGTCAGCAGCACATGGCAGGCTGCTGAACAATGACATGGCTACATGCAGGGTCCAAGCTAGAGACTATCCCCAAGGCTTCTCCTTATATACAGGAAGCAGACCACATCAGCTGCTTGTGGTAGATCCCACCATGGAGTTGACTGCCAGTCTCATCCTGGGAATAACTACCACCAGCTGCCCAGCTACTCAACCAGGCCCAGCCAAGCTGACAAACAAGCTAAACCACCACACTCTCCCTGCCCAACATACCAATGCAAGAGCCCAGGCTGAGGCTGAATGTAACTAGCAGGACATGACTCTGGAGCCATTTAAAAGACTTTCCAGAGCAGCCCTTGGGAAGATGACCCAGTGTTAGGTATCTGAGTCCCAATCTGTCCCTGAACTACTACTACTGCTTCTCACACCTTCCTTCGGCTAAAGCACTGGTTCTCAGCTGGGATGATTTGTCCCCCCTAAGGAGCATGTGTCAATGTCTGGAGACATTTTTGGTTGTCACAAGTGACATTAAGCAGGTGGAGGCCAGGGATGTTGCTAAACATCCTACTATGCATAAGTCAGCCCTCATAGCAAAGAATTATCAATCGTGAGGAGACTGAGAAACCTGAGCTAAGGTGGTCTTTTAAAACTTCCAAATAATAACAAACATGTAAGGACAATATTGGAACCAGTGATTCACCTAAGAAGAGAGAGACGACCCAATGAGCAAGGCCCCAGACTAAGGGGGTTAGACAGACCCAGGTTCAGCACCAGGCACATTGCTGCTACCACCTGTCAGCCCCAACTCTGGTTACGTTCCTTCACCACACCTCTCTCCTCAGTAACACAGGGATACTATTCATTTCAACTTCACAGAATTACATATAAAGGCATTAACTGCTGCCTGGCACCCACTAAGTGTCCAACATATATTAGCTAGTATTATGAAACCAAAGGAGCTCTGGTGGCGTAGTGGATAAGGCATTTAGCTGCTAATCAGGTCAGCTGTTCAAAGCCACCAGCTGCTCCATGGAAGGAAGATGGGCAATCTACTTCTGTGACGACTTACCACCTCGGAAACCCACCAGGGGTCCCTGTGAGTCAGAATCAACTTGATGGCAATTTTTTTTTTTTTTTGGTTTATTATGAAACAAAAGGAAAAAAAAAATCATTTAAAGCCGAGTCAGGCACCCAGGCAGCAACTTCTGCTTTAGCTATCTCTGTCACATTCTGGGGCCACCTCTGGGCTGGCTGTGGCCACTGGAAACAGAGAGGCTGAGTAATTGCCACGTGTCCTGGACATTCTGCTCATGCTTCTGAGGCTTTAGAATGTTTGGCTTGTTTATTCTGAAAGAAATGATGATTCAATTTCCAATCCTCTTTATTTGAGGGGGTTGGGGGGAAAGACACAGGATCCTGGCTTTAAGAACTGAAATCTGTGCCTCAGGAAGGGAGGGGAACAGAATTACAGGAACAGAAAAGTAACTGAAATAACTTGGGCTTTTTTTAAGGGGTGACGGTTGGCTAATGCCTCCACCCTGCCTCCTTCTCTGCTTCCACCACACACACACACACACACACACACACAACATACACTAACCCCTCCCCCCCACACTCCAACACACACCACATATACACCAACACACACATAACATATACCAACACACATCACAACCCCAACACATACTACACACACACTCAACACATATATGTACCAATATACACATACAACACACATCACAACCACACAAACATACTACATACTGCATACCCTGACACACATCACACACAAACACCACTAACACAAACACATTACATACACCATATACAGCCACACCACACCCCCAACACACACCACACATACCACATATACACACACTCACACCTCAACACACACACAACCTATACACACCAACATGTCACACATACCACACACACCAATACATACACACCACAACACACACACAACACATACCAACACACATCACAACACCAACACACACAACATACACACACTCAACACATACATGCACCAATATACACACACAACACACATTATACACACCCCAACGCACATCACAACCACATAAACACACTAACACACTGCACATCCCAACACATACCACACACACACACCAACACCACACAAACACATTACACACACCACATACAGCACACACACCAACACATTACACACATACCCCAACACACACTACACATACCACATACACACCATACATACCAACCTACACACACCAACACACACCACACACCAACACACACACCATATACACCAACACACAC
The DNA here is from genome assembly GCF_000298275.1 of Orycteropus afer afer. Taxonomy (NCBI): domain Eukaryota; kingdom Metazoa; phylum Chordata; class Mammalia; order Tubulidentata; family Orycteropodidae; genus Orycteropus; species Orycteropus afer. The sequence continues at coordinate 6,965,179 of NW_006921711.1, read as the reverse complement.
ACACCCCTTATGCACACATCTGAGTGTATAGAACACAGGGGAGGAAACACGCCCACCCTGGGTGGCATGAGACCACCTTCAGGAAGAGGCCCCATGGAACCATTATTGGAGAAAGGACTCAAGTGTCTCAGAGGGGCACAGAGAGCCTTGAGTCACCGTACCTAGGATTAGCCCACAGTCTCCAACTATCACTGTGTGGTATTACTATGGCCCTGTTCTCCCACACATCCACACCCTCCACATCTAAAAAATTGGAAATAAGTTTCAAGACCACTCAGACCTGAAGCTGGAATCCCAGTGGGTGAGCTTGGGCAAGTTACTCAACCCCTGTGAGCCTCGGTCCCCTCACTAGTGAGAGCCATGTACACAGAGCACAGGCCAGCCTGGCGCACAGCGGGAGCTTGATACTTGCTGGCTTGTGCCCCGCCTGCCTCCTGACTGTCCTTGATGCTTTCTGTAACCTCACTTCACCTACTGAAAAGGTGGGTGTGGGGAAGGGAAGCAGGCAGCCCCCAAGGGTGGGGCCTCTCTCAGGAGAGAAGGGGCTAACAGTCCTTCCTAGAGCCCGCCTTCTGGACTCAAGGAGTTTTTCATGCCTTTCCTCCCATTGACCTTCATACCTGGGGTATAGGACAAAGAGAAGCCCTTACTTAGACGTGAGGAAGCAGAGCTGGAGAGAGGGGCAAACTCACACATGATGACAGAGTGGTCTCCAACCCCCAGGTCCCCCTTACCCCACCCTGACTTCCTCACAGAAGGCTAGGACACTCATCAAATTTTCAAATCACACACACAGCACCAGGGACACACACACATACACACACACAGAGCACCTGCCCAAAGTGGACACTCTCAGGGAAGAAAATGCTAGGGTGTGACACATCCTAGGATGCCTGGGCACCCCAGAATCCCTGCTGTGGGCTATGCAGCCTAGAGGCTAAGAGTGTCAGCTCTGAAAGTCAGGTGGGGCCTGCACTCATCATTCAGCCTCAGCACAGAACAAGTCATTTCAATTCTCCATGCCTCAGCTTCCCATCCCTAACAACGCTGCCTACCTCAGAGGGTGGTTGGGTGGGTTAAATATCATCATGCAAGCAAAGTACTTAACACAGTGCCTGGCACAGATTTAGCACTTAATATGTGGCACGTATAATTATGATGGCATATCTGTCACATGAATGAAGGACACAGAATGTTGAAATTAGAACTGTTTCCTCCCCTGAAATCTTCTCCATCTTCCATACATAACAACAGCATCTCTGTCCTTTGTGCCTGCAAAAGGGGGGGGGGGGCAGGGCTTGGGCTGAGGGTGGGGAGGCACTCCCTAAACTCTGTAAAGCAGGGGTCAGCAAACTTCTTTTTTTAAGGGCCAGATAGTAAATACTTTAGGCTTTGTGGGCCATACAGTCTTGGTGACAACTACCCAAATGCCTCTGCTGTTGAGATAAGTAAATGAACGCGTGTGGGTGTTTCAATAAAACTTTATTTACAAAAACAGGCTGAGGCCATAGGTTGCCAATTACTGCTGCAGGAGTTTAACTTTCCCAGGTTCACCCTCAACTTTATAAAGTACTAACAGTCCTTCTTCCAAATTTTTGCAGGCAGGGAGCTAGCTACAAGCAGTGCCCTGGATTCATCCCCGAGAGTTCCCAGTTGGCAGACTGAGGGTTCTCCATGGGCAGGAGGCTCCCGGCAGCAGCTCCTTGTACATGAAAACAGAATGACAGCAGCTTCCAGCTAGAGGGCAGCCAGGCAGGCACTGCTTGAGCAGTAAAAACAAGAACCAGCTGGGCCACTGTTTCTCTGAAACGGAAGCTCTACAACTGAAAAAGCAGACGGAGGGGCAGGAGTGGTGGTGGCAGCTGGGACCCCACCTCCACAGCTGTAGGGTGGTTTGAGGAGCCCAGGGCTGCAGACTGGCCCTACCTTTAGAGGGGAGCACATAAGCTCTCTGGACCTCCAGACCCTCATGTACCAAACAAGGACTCCACCACCTTCCTGGCATGGTGTTTGTGAAATTCAACAAAGAAAAAGAAAAACAAAAGGTGAAAAGTGCATACTTTGGTCATGAGCCTGTCTACTTGTGAGCTGCATGAAAAATATAAAAATAAATGAGAATAATCATAAGGGCTGTGGTTTCTAAGCAGCGGTGATGCATCAGGCTCTCTGCTATCATGCATCATCTCATGCCCTCAGAGATGCTGCAAGGAGACACTATCATTGTCCCCATCTTACAAAGAGCTCCAAGGACCTGCCCATGGCCACAAAGGCTTTGGGTACAGGAGCTGGATTCACACCCAGGTCTGCTGGCCCTAAAGGTATAGCTTCACCATGTTCCCGCTCTGCCAGGTGGGAGAGAGCAGGGTGGACCCTTCACTCTGTTCTTACTATTTGAAAGGCAGGGACTCATGCACCATCCCACCCTCCTCTTATCACTCTGGGGCTGCTACTTGACAGCAAGGGGAGATGGGGAAAGAGAAGAAAAAGAGCCCAGGCCCCTCAAGATGGCCTTCCCCAGGCTGTCCACAGCCACCTCTGCAACCTCTGCTTCCTAGGAGGGCCCTCACAATGGGGTGCTCCACATTCTGGGTAAGGGCTCCACTTCCTTCTCCTCCAGGCTGTGGAAGACTTAAAAGCTCAGGTGCTTCTGAAACCCCAAAAGGGACCTGGGCATAGCTCTGGCAGGACTAGGTTACCAGGCCGGATGGAAAGCTGGCTGGCCAGAGTCCATGCTTCTGTCAGACTACCTTCAGGGCCAGAGCACTGGTTCCCAAAAAGTGGTCCTTAGAGATGTACCCCCAGACATAGGCTCCATGTCAGACGGAGTATGGAAACAACAGGCACCTTTGCTATCTCCTGGAAATTTACTACAATGGTTCATGTTCTAAAGGCTCCAACAGGCCTTTAACCCAGTGTTTCCTAAACTTATTTGGCCACAGATTATCTCCTGTCCTACACTCCCCAGCCTTGTCCCATTTTCTCTGCCTCTCCCTGGCTCCCCATCTCTGTGAATCTTCCCTTCTTCAGGGCTCAGCTCAAGCACATCACCTCTAAGAAGCCTGCCCTGACTGTCTCAGCTGCACAGGACCTGCCCCAATCTGCTGTGCGCCTGCCTAGCCCTGGGCCCACCATCATCCCCCCATCCCTACAGCCCCACAGGGCAAGTGAAAGAAGAGAAATGAGCCAGATCGCAAAAGGGGCCCACCAAGTCTTGGATGGAACAGTCAGGCTACAAAGCAACGTGTACCAGAGTACCACTTTTGTTGTTAAAAAAGAAAGAATACATCTACATATCTGTACATAGAAAACCATGAATAACATACATGAAAATGTCAACAGCAGCTGTTTAGAGTGGAGGCCAGCAAATTTCTTTTGCGAAGGGCCAGACACTAAACATTCAAGCTTAAGGCTGTGGTTGTTGCTAATAAAAGCAGCCATGGATGAAACAAACAAAGGGGCGTGGTTGTGTTCCAATAAAAACTAAAACCCACTGTGGTACAGAGTCCATTCTAACTCACAGCAGGCCTACAGGACAGAGTAGAACTGCCCCATAGTGTTCCCAAGGCTGTAAGTTTTCACAGAAACAGGCTGTCACATCTTTCTCCTTCAGAGCAGCTGGCTGGCAGTTAAGTGCTTAAACACTGTGCCACTCGAGCACCTTAATAAACCTAATTACTCACAAAAGCAGGCTCCTGGCTAGAGGGCCATAATTTGCCAATTCCTGATTGAAAGATCAAATATGTGACTTTTATTTTCCTTTTTTACATCTTTATGTGCTTTAAAATTTTTCACTATAAACATGTATTTATGTAAACTAGAGCTGGAAAAGATCAATAAACTGCATTTTTTATATATATATATATATATATATATAGATATATATATATATATATAGATGTATTTGAAATACACACAGTTCTGAAATATACAATATACAAACAGTTCTGAAAACAAAAATATAATTAACCTCACCCCCTAAGAAAATGAAAATTTAAAACAACCCTGAGATGATATTTCACCAATCACCCAAGTAAAACTTCAGAAAGTTTGATAGCGCATTGTGTTGAAGGGTGTGGGGAAATAGGTGTCATCATATGCCCAGTGGAACAGACACTGGGACAGTCTCAGCAGGCACAATTTGTCAGAACCCAACAAAAGTACCAGTGCTCACACCTTCGGACCCAGAAATTCCCTGTCTAGGAATTCTTCCTGTAGACAGACGTACATTGTGAAAGAATGGGCAATCTACTTCCGTAATGATACTGTCTCGGATACCCAAGGGGTCACTATGAGTCAGAGCCACCTTGATGGCAGCGAGTTTGGTTTTGGTTTTGGTAATGTATAGTCTGGACTCTGGGGCATGTTTAAAACAGTCAAGTCTGGAAGTGACCTAAATGTCCCATCAATAAGGAACTGGTTAAACAAATTAAACTATACCCATACCATGGACTCCAATACAACCACGCAGAAGAAAAGTTCTCTAAGTCTTGGAATGGACCAATCTTCAACATATTTACATTAATGAAAAAAGGCAAGGGAAGAACAATTATAGAGAAAAGGGAAATAAGACATGTATATAATTGCTTGTGTATGCTGAAGATGATCTTTGGGATGATACAGAGGATTCTTGAAACGTTGTTTATAAAGCAACCAGGAGGCTGGGGGGAGGAGGAGGAGGGAGGCTTTGTGCTGTCTATTCTTTTGTACATTTTTAACTTGGTACTATGTATAAGAATCATCTATTTTAAAAAGTTAAATTAAGAGCATAAATGAAACCTAACAAAACAAACCTACCAAAATGAAATAGGGCCTTCAAAGAACCTCAACCAGTAACTTAAAAGAAAGCTCTGTGATCCTGACTCTCTGTTTCCTCACCTGTTTGGTTCAGGTGTGAGGCACTACCCACAGTGAAGGACTGACCACATTCAGTAACATGGGGCTCCACTCTGATTGCCCTTGGCGTCCTCAGAGCCCCAGCCCTGGGTGTCAGGAGAGGACTGTAATGATGGGAGAGGAAGGAGCCAATGGGGTACAAAATCTCTGCTTCATAGAGGTGGAGGAGACCCTTCCCACTGATGGAGGTATTCTCAGCAGGAGGGTTGGGCTATCTGCAGAACCACGTCAGAGCCATGGTTACCTGCCATGTGCCTTCCTGATTTTGTACCTTCACCCCTCCCTCACCACTACCACCCAATACTCACCATCAAGCAACCACTTCCTGCCTGTCACCCAACTGGAAGCACTCACACTGAGCTGTTCACAGAAGGAGGGGCCCCTCTTCACCCAAGGAACAAATGACTAAGAAAGCATTCAGGCACCAGGGCTCCTGGGTCTGAGGTAGGGGAGTATTCTCAGGGGCCTCCAAGTTACCACATAGGATAACAATCTTTTCCGCCACCTCATCAGCAGGGACAGTGAAACACCAAAATGATGCCAGCTTTTATTTTCACTACATTTCCCCCAGCATCTTACCATCCATTAGAAGCTGGAATGAGCAGCCTTCCCATTGGATTTCTGGGCAGATGAAGGCCCAGAGAAGCAAAATGACTTTATCAGCACCTCAGACACTGGAGACCAAAACCAAATGAGTGTGCTGCTGCGCAGCTCACGGCACTTTGCACTTTCAACACTATTTTTCCAGGCCCCTAGAACTCTCTCTCTAAAGATAACCACCTCTGTTTTTCTTCTCAGGAGTCTCCCTGAGCCCCCAACACCCAGAGTATGTGTGGCTTTATTTGCTTCAGCACCTTCCTGAAACTCTCAGTCTAAAAGATGTGACACAAACCAGCCTCATGGGATCCTCTCAAGAGAGCACGTGTGCACACACACCAGAAAGGTGGGAGGCGAGATTTAACAGAACATCAAAAGCACCCAACCTAGAGAGAGAGGTCCATAGCCTGGAGACTTACCCCTTCTTCAGGTTGGTCACGTAAGCACTCTGGAGGGCAGCTTCCAGGAAGTAGGTAAGCTCATAGTCAAGCGGGTGAGAGCCTTTCAGATGCCTGGATGTGCTGTTATTGGCAGTCTGGGGAGGGGAGCAGAGAGAGAACCACTGTCTCCAAGTCCGGAGGTGGGGGGAGGGGAGGTCAGCCAAGACAGAGGAGGAGGCCTCCTTGCCACCCTCAGTCCCCAGCCACCTCAGGGCACACTGCACAATTCTGACAAAACTCAACTTGCTTTAATTCAAAACACATATAAAGCACTCTCTCCCCATTCAAATGCTGAATGCCCTTAAGCCCCACATGTAACAATGTTTAACAGTTAGAGAGCTTTATAAACTCACTAATCCATTTAATCCTTACCAGAAAAAAAAAAAAAGTCACTGAGCTGATTCCAACTCACGGGCACCCCATATTCATCAGATTAAAACCGTACTTCATATGGTTTTCAAGGCTGTGACCTTTCAGAAGGAGATCATCAGGCCTTTCTTCTGAGGCCATCTCTGGGTGAGTTCGAACTACCAACTTTTTGGTTAGTAGTTGAGTGCTTAACCTTTTGTATCACCCAGGGACTGCCATTTAATCCTTAGAGCAACCCTACCAAGTAGGAACTGTCATCATCCCCATTTCACAGGTGAGCACACTGAGGCCAGACAGGCTAGCTTATTGCTCCACAGTCACAGAGACTGTGGATGGCAGAGCCAGGCAGTTGGCTCAGGGTCCATACTCTTCACCTCTACTGTATGCCCACTGCTGCACTCCCTCTTCAACACTGGACAGCAGCACAGCTACCTGAGGAGTCTGTGCAGAGATTTCTTCACACTGGTCTCAGCTGTTCTGTGTATGCAAATCTCATTTACAACTACACTTTACTCCCAGAGGGCAAGGGCTCTGTCTCCTGATTTCTACAGTTCCCCATACCCCACCTCTCACTGCACCTAAAGAGAAGAGAACAGAAAAGGAATCCAATACTGAATAGGCACCACTAGCCAAAATCTTATTTTTTAAAGCCTCACAACAGCCCTAGAAGGCTGGGTCATTTGCTTTTTGTAAATGAGAAAACTGAAGGTCATGAGCACCTAAGGTCACAGACCTTTGTTGTTGTTGTTATGTGCCCTCAAGTCAGACCCCACTCATAGCGACCCCTCCTTGGGTTTCCGAGGCAGTATCACTATGAAAGTAGATTGCCCCATCTTCCTTCCGAGGAGTGCCTGGTGGATTTGAACCACCAGACTTTATGGACCTAGTGCAGGCCTAAACATCAAATTCACGTCTGGCCTATTATAGATTCCATGCTATTTCTACTACTTACTGCTTCATTCATTCAACAAATATCTGAGTGCCTACCATATGTCAGGCCTGCACTGCCCTTCTCCATAAAACCACTAAATGTTGGAACACCTCAAGGCTGTGGCTCCCAACTCCAGGAAAAGCTGAGGAATAAATAATGACCTTAACTGAGCTGTCACTGAAGCCTCAGCTCTAGAGGGGCTCTCAGTCTCCCTAGCTACACAACCTCCCTTGTCTCTGATATGAAGGGGAAAAAAAAATTGGTGAGCCACACCTTATTTTTTAGGAATCAAAGTTGATCTAAAGGGAGGCTCTTAGCTCTGCAGAGGTTGGGGCTGGGAGGACATGGAGCATTGTGAGGAATAAGCTGGCTTCTATGCCCTGCCCTCTCTCAACCCGAGGTAATCAGCTTGGGGCCCACTTGACTGCCCACTCCCACCAGGTGTCAATTCCATGGCACCATTACAGCCCGTGGAAGCTCTGGTGGCGTAGTGCCTAAGGCATTTGACTGCTAACCAGAAGGCTAGAGGTTCAAATCCACCAGCCACTCCTCAGAAGGAAGATTGGGCAATCTACTTCCATAGTGATACCACCTCGAAAACCCAAGGAGGGGTTGCTATTAGCCGGATCTGACTCAATAGCAGTGAGTTTGTTTTTTGGTATTACGGCCTGTTACTCTAATGCCCTTTTCTAAGCCTAAGCTTCAGGCAGAGTGCAAGGCTTTATATTTTCATGAGTTTTCTCTAAACGACATGAAATTCAAATGTGAAGAGCTCATAAAACATCTATCTATCTAGCACTGACCCATGTCATGGCCTTGGAAGAGGTCAACCCACCCATGTTACGTTGTCAGGCAAGCCACTCTCAGGGAACAGGCACTGAGTCCTGCCTGGGGTGAGCCCCTCAATCATTTCTTTCCTTCTCCAGTTCAATCAAGAGGGAGACTCTGTAGGGCAGTAGCTCTCAACAGGTGGGAGATTTTGCCCCCAGGGGACATTTGGCAGCTTCTGGAGACATTTTGGGCTATCATAACTGGGGGATGGGCGATAGGGTGCCGCTGGCATCTAGTGAGTGGAGACCAGGTGTGGTGCAGTGAATTACTTAATATGGCTCTTCTAGCCATGGTCTTTATTGACTCTCACCAGATGACTGGGTGTGACTATGAAAATGCAAGGTGCCTGTGGCCCACCCAGAGGATTGGACTGCTTGCTAATACCATAAATAAGGTACATGACACCCTTGTGGGGGTGAGACCATGCAAATAAGGTGTATGGAACTCTAACATGGGAATTTGTCAGTTTTGTCATTCTGCTAGGCTTAAAATGAACTATCCCGGAGACAGAAAGGGGGGAATCTCTACCATCAAGACAAAAGAGGCAGGAATAGAGCATGTCCTTTGAACCTGACATCCCTGTGCCAAAGAGACGGCAGAGAGATGGCGGCGGCAGAATCAAGAGTCCCGTGTGTGACAGAGTGGCAGGCTTCCCAGCCCATCAAATGAAAAAGCTGAGTGTCTTCAGCCTTGCTTATGGAGTAGGGTGCCTCTGTGGGTGACTATCAGCAAAGGCTAAAAGAGCTTCGTAACATTGGCCTGAGCCAGGAAAGGCCAAGGCCGGAGAGAAGTGTGCCTGTGGCATGGGTGAGAAGAAGCTATCCTAACTGAAGAACTGTATCCTGAGGTTGCTGATCCTGAATTGTAACCTGTTACTTCCCTAATAAACTCCATAACAGTGAGTATTGTCTGTGAGTTGTATGTGGTTACTGTAATGAATTATCAAATGCAGCAGAGAAGAAGTGTCATGGGAGGGACTGTTGCTGTCAGAATTGGTAGAAAGGCTGGAATTAGGCAACATGTCTGATCTCTACCTCATAGGAATCAGCTATGGGTTGATACTGCTCATGTGACTCTGTCTCCCCCTCATAAGAGTTAGAGGAGGTTGCTGGCAATGTCCCTATACTCTATATATACCAGGGATGCTGCTTAACATCTTATAATGCATGGGACAGCCGCCACAACAAAGAATTATCCAGCCCAACATGTCAATACTGTGGAGGCTGAGAAACCCTATTCTACGGTAGACTATACCAAAGGATGACTCCTCCAAAAAAGACAGTTGCCCTCGAGTTGATCCTGACTCATGGTAACTCCATGTGTCTCAGTGTAGAATTGCACTCCATCGGATTTTCAATGGCTAATTTTTTCAGAAGTAGGCCTTTCTTCCAAGGCACCTCTGTGTGTACTTGAACTTCCAACCTTTTAGTTAGCAGCTGAGCATGTGAACCATTTATACCACCCAGAACGTTCTTCAGTGCTCATCACAAAAATAGGCGCTGGGTTGATGTTTTGGCATCTGCCTTAAGAGTGAGCTCAAGCATCTCCTGGGCTCTAAGTCTCTCAGCTTATAACCACATCCTCCTTCTGGATGTGAGTCTTAATCTACCTGCTAGAGAAGCTGCCAGCAGAATGCCTAAGACTTAGAATGCCTAAGTCCCACTCCCAAAATCTACCCAACAAGCAACCAAAGCTACTCTCCCTGGGTTCAAATCCTGCCATATCCTCTTATTAATTGTATAAACTCTGAGAATCTGTTTAACCCCTCTCCACACTTCAGTTTCCTCATCTGTAAAACGGGAATAACAACAGTACGTATTTCATACAGTGATTGTGAGGGTTAAATCATAGAATGAGTATAAGTATTCAGAACAGTGCCTGGCACAAAAGCAGATACACAATGTTAACACTTTCTTTGCTGAATATAGCTGCTGCCTGTCACTCCCCCGAGTAAACCAACAGCCATTCAGAAGCAGAAGATAACCATGGCAGGCTGCTAAAATCCTGCAGAGAGTTAATACAGGTCCACTGAGGGGAAGCTGGGAGATGAGGAGGTCTCAGAACTGCTGAAAACCTGCTCTTTTGCCTGCTCTGAAAGGCTTGGGGAAAAGTCCCAATACCCCACCTCCCCAGAGGATCCAGCAGGGAGTTTCTGGGGCATGGAGAGCATACAAGCACCAGTTTGCCTCCACCTCTACCAAGGTGAGGATAGTGAAAGGATGATTTAATCTTTCTAAACCTCAGTTTTCCTCACCTTTTAATCAGAGATAAATATGGCCCCTAAGTCATAAAGTTGTTGTAAGAAGGAAATAAGTCAACAGATACAAAGAGAGCTGTCACATTTGGTCATGTAAACTGAGTCCATCGAGGAGGCTCTGGGCCCCTCACAGACAGTGTGGACACATTTATTTATCAAAAACTATTTTCTGGCAGTAAAGAATCTCCTTCTAGCAAAACAGAAATAGACTATAATCATTTTTCCAGCCACTGAAGTAGAGCATCTCCAGAGAGGGGTATCTTTTCCTAATTTGCACAAGGATCCCCTGGATGGAAAGTGCTTTTGAAGAACTCATAGAGGGCAGCTATTACCATGGAGTTTTAGCCACGGCTCACCTTCTCCAATTCCTGCAGAAACACCTGAGCAATCCAGGAGGCCCTCTCGAAGCAGGTGATCACTTCCTCCTCCCTCTCTGTCAGGCGGTGGCAGGAAGCAATGGAGTTGGGTAGGCGTTCCAGGGAGAGGCCTGCAGGAGGAGAACACCTCAGTCCTACTCTGCTCGGGCCCCTTGACCCCAGGCCCTTCCCATGACCCAGGGTGGGCTCACCCAAGGAGACATATGCTCTGGAGTAGCCAGCAGGAGGCAGAGGTCTATGGAGGGGAAGGAAGAAGCTAAAGCACTGGTGGTATTGGCTGCAGCTGGGATCAAGCAATGGCCTAATAGAAGGCATTCATACCCCATGTGGTGAAACACACTGTGTTAGCTCTATGACCAACTCTTCCCTATCCTTCCAGGCTAACTCCTCCATGAAGTCACTCCTGACTTCTTCCAGTTGCTGGAAGAAAAACACCTATGCTCACAACATTCACTATTTTCTACATTGTACTGTGGTTATTTATGGCCAGCTCTTCTCTCACTGATAGCTGAAAGCTGTATGTGGGCAAAATGTGACCCTTTTTGGGCTACCACATCTCCAGTACAGCACCTCACACAATAGAAGCTTGAAGTGTGTAGCATTTTATACGCACGTGCCTCTCCCATAGAACCAAATGGTTTCTACCTTGCATAAGTTATTTGTGTTCAGGTTTTATCTGCCCAGAGCAGACATCTGCTATGGATTAAACTGTGTCTCCCAAAAATACATGTTGTAAATCTTAACCCCCACAACCTGTGGATAAGGAGCTCTGGTGGTCCAGTGTATAAGGCATTTGACTGTTAACCATAAGGTTGGCAGTTCAAACCTACCAGCTGCTCTGTGGGAGGAAGATGAAGCAATCTACTTCTGTAAAGATTTACAGCCTTGCAAACCTAATGGGGGTCTCTGAGTTGGAATCAACTCAATGGCAGTGGGTTTTAGTAGTATACCTGTGATAGGAGCCCTGGTAGTACAGTGCTTAAGCACTCAACTGCAAACTGAAAGGTTAGCAGTTCAAGCCTACGAACCACTCCACTGGGGAATAATGTGGCAGTTTGCTCCAGTAAAGTCTGCTCCTTGAAAACTCTACGGGATAGTTCTACTTTGTCCTATAGGGTCACTGTTGTTGTTTATTTTTATGTGCCGTTGAGTTGGACACGACTCATAGACACCCCTCCTTGGGTTTCCGAGGCAGTATCACTACAGGAGCTCTCTAGCATAGTGCCTAAGGCACTTGACTGCTAACCAGAAGGCTGGCGGTTCAAACCCACCAGCCACTCCTCGGAAGGAAGGTTGGGCATTCCTACTTCCGTAGTGATACTGCCTCGGAAACCCAAGGAGGGGTCACTACGAGTCGTGGCGACTCGATGGCAAATAACAACAACAACAACAACAACATCACTACGGAAGTAGACTGCCCCATCTTCCTTCCGAGGAGTGGCTGATGGGTTTGAACCGCCAGCCTCCTGGTTAGCAGTCAAATGCCTTAGGCACTATGCTACCAGAGCTCCCATAGGGTCACTAGGAGTCAGGGACACTATGGGTCAGAATTAACTAGATGGCAATAGTTTTGGCTTTTGGTTTTGTGTAAATGCATGTAATCCCATTTGGGATAGTGCTTTCTTTGTTATGTTAATTCATCAGTGTGGGGAATGTCTTAAGCCAATCACTTCTTAAATACAAAAGGGGCAGATAAAGCACAGAAGCACTGAAGCACAGAAGGGGGACAGATACCACATGCAGATCACCAAGGAACTGAAGAGAGGCTGAAAGGACAAGGAGCCTTCCCCAAGGGTTGGTAACCTGAATTCTGACTTCCAATCTCCTAAACTGTGAAAAAACTAATTTCTGTTTGTTAAAGCCACCACTTGTGTTATTCCTGTTATAGCAGCACTAGATAATTAAGAAGGAATTTGGTACTGGGAGTAGAGTGCTGCTCTAACAAAACTTAAAATGTGGAAGTGGTTTTGGAATTGAATAATGGGTAGAAGGTTGGAGGAATGATGTGCTTTATAAGGCAGCCCTGGTTTGCCTTAAAGAGACTGTTAGCAGAATTATGGATATTAAGGGTGATTATGGTGAGTGCTCAGAAAGAACTGAGAGCTGTGATGAAAGAGTTTAACATCATAAGCAATAAGCTACTAGAAATATGAACATTAAGTGTGCTTCTGGTGAGACTCTGAAAGGAAACGAACATGTGATTGGACACTGGAGAGAAAGCGATGCTTTTATGCAGTGGCAAAGAACTTGTCTGAATTATGTCCAATCGTTTGGAAGGAAGAACTTGTAAGTGAACTTGGATATTTGGCTGGAAAGATTTCCAAGCAAGATCTTAAAGGGGCTATGTGGTTTCTCCTTGCTGCTTATGTAAGTAAAATGAGAGGTGAAAGAAATAATGAACTGTACAAAATGAAACCAGAACTTGAACAATTCTGTTGTACAAACTAAGAAAATGTGTCATGGAAAAACTTTCACCAAAGGTATGGCTACTCATTCTTTTGTTCAAGAGATTGAACCTGTGACTGATGGTCTACTCAACAGAAAGGTAGAGAGATAGTTCAAAATGAAGGAAAGCTGCCTACCTTCTGGAAATCTACAGGCAGGGCACAGGCTAGTTACCTAGTGCTGCTATACAAAATTACAAAAAATGAATGGCTTTAACAAACAAAAGGAGCTCCTGTGGTGTAGTAGTTAAGGCATTTGCCTCCTAACCAGAAGATCAGCAGTTTGAACCCACCAGCTGCTCTGGGAAAGAAAGATGAGTCAGGCAGTCTGCTTCTGTAAAGATATACAGCCTTGGATACTCAATGGGGGTCACTATGAGTTGGAAGTGACTCAATGGCAGTGAGTTTTTAACAAACTACTTTCTCACAGTTTAGGAGGCTAAAAGTCTTAATTCAGGGTGCTGGCTCGAGGGGAAGGCGCTCTCTCTTTCTGTTGGCCTTGGAGGAAAGACTTTATCTCTTCTGAGCTTCTGCTCCTGAGTGATCTTTACGTAGCTTGCCATCTCTGTTCCCCCGTCTCTGCTTCTCACTTGCTTGTTTAGTCTTTTTTATATCTCAAAAGAGATGGCTTGAACACATGCTGTTGTTGTGTTGTTATGTGCTGTCGAGTCCAACCCGACTCATAGCAATATTGTTAAGTGCTGTTGAATTGGCTCTCATAGCGACCCTATGTACAACAGAGCAAAACACTGCTGGGTCCTGTGCCAGCCTCACAATACTTGCTATATTTGAGCCCATTGTTGCAGCCACTGTGTCAATCCATCTCGTTGAGGGCCTTCCCGTTTTTCAGGGACCCTCCACTTTACCAAGCATGATATCCTTCTCCAGGCAATGGTTCCTCCTGACAACAAGACCAAAGTAGGTGAGACGAAGTCTGGCTGTTCTTGCTTCCAAGGAGCATTCTGGCTGCACTTCTTCCAGGACAAATTTGTTAGTTCTTCTAGCAGTCCATGGTACTTTCTGTATTCATCATCACCACCACAACTCAAAAGCATCAACTCTTCTTCAGTCTTCCTTATTCATTGTCCAGCTTTCACACGCATATGAGGTGGTTGAAAACACCATGGCTTCGGTTAGGTGCACCTCAGTCTTCAAAGAGACTTCTTTGCTCTTCAGCACTTGAAAGAGGTCTTTTGCAGCAGATTTGCCCAGTGTAGTATGTCATCTGATTTCTTGAATGCTGCTTCCACTGGTGTTCATTTTGGAACCAAGTAATATGAAATCTTTGACAGCTTCAATCACTGCTATTCATAAGGTTTTCACTGGAAGTGGATGGCCCTTTCCTTCTTCCAAGTGTGTATTAGTCTGGAAGCTCCGCTGAAATCTTTCCACCATTGGTGACCCTGCTAGGATTTGAAATACTGGTGGCATAGCTTCTAGCCTCACAGCAACATGCAAGCCACCACAGTACAACAAACTGACAGAGAAGTGGTGGATTTAACACATATTCTACACTAATCCTACCACATTAATATAAAAGACAACTCATTCCCAAATGAAATTATAACCACAGGCATAGATGTTAGGATTTACAACACATATTTCCTGGGGACACAATTCAATCTGTAACACAAGTCAACAGAATGACTTAATTGCAAACATCTGTTGTCCTCCAAGAACCAGAAGGCATCATCCTGGAGATCAGCAGAATTGTTGGAAGGATCATGGCTAGCAGGACTGCCTCCATTTGAAAGGGTGAGAAAACCACCTCCTAGGCTTCAAAGAGTCAGATCTCCATTACCTCAGTTCTAGAACGTGAGGCTGTTGTACAGGCGGGCCAAGAGAATAGGGCCACTGCCCAAAGCTAAGAAGGGGAGGCTATCATTTGCAAAGGCCAGGTTCGGATGGAGCCACAAGGGGCTGAGGGAGTAGGATCCGAACTAAGGTGGACTAGGAGAATGGGGCTATCCAGTGGACCTGGAAGGAGGGGTTCATGCCCAGGGCCAATGAGCCTCCACCCAGAATGTGGAGAACTTGACCAACACCCACAGTCTGAAGGGTAGGGTCATTGCCCAGACTGTCCTAGAGAACAGAGGGTCATTTTCAAGCCCTGAGAACTAATGTAGGTTATTCTGTTGAATTTTAGACTTGCTCAGTGCTCATGAACCCTACTTTCCAATTTCTCCCATTTGTAATGGAAACATCTACACTGTGTTTATTCCACCATTGTACTCTGGAAATGGATAACTTCTACTCTAGGTTTCACAGGTCCAATGATGAAAAAGAACTTTTCCCCAGGACAGAACATATCCAAAGTCTCACCCATACTTGATTTAAATGATCCAGAAGATGAGATTTTGGATTTAAGAGTTGATGCTGGAATGGGACAGGACTTTTGGGATGATGTGATGGTGTTTTGCACATGGCAAGAACATGAATTTTGGGGAGCCAAAGAGTAGACTGTTGGGGATAGAACTGTGTCTCAAAAAAACACATGTTGTTCCTATAGTTATATTAGTTGCAATTGATATTACACCTGTGGTTATAATCCCATTTAGGAATGGGTTTGTTACCTTAATGAGGCAATATTAGTGTAACCCACTCACTGCCATTGAGTTGATTCTGACTCATAGTGACCCTTTAAGACAGAGTAGAACTGCCCCATAAGCTTTCCAAGGCTGAAAATCTTTACAGAAACAGACTGCTTCATCTTTCTCCTGTGGAGCGGTTGGTGGGTTTGAACTGCTAACATTTCTGTTAGCAGCCAAATACTTTAGCCACTATGCCACCAGAGCCCCTTGTATTAGTGTAAGGTATGTCTTAAATCAGTCTGTTTTGAGATATAAAAGAGCAGATTAAGCAAGCAAGCAAGCAAAGGAGGAGGAAGACCAATGTCAGGCTACATGAAGATCTTCAAGGGAACAAAGAACAGGAACAGGAGACAAGCACCTTCCTCCAGAGCTGACAGAGGCAGCCTTCCCCTAAAGAAACGGCCTTGAAGTTGGACTTCTAGCCTCCTAAACTGTAAGAAAATAAATTTGTTAAAGCCAATATATATACATGTTGTATATCCTAACCCATATATCTGTGAATATAATCCATTTGGGAATAGGATTTTCTTTGTTATGTTACTTAGGCCATGTCAGGATGTGCCATAAGCCAATCATTTTTGAGATTTACATAAAAAAAAGCAGATAAGGCACAGAAGGAAGTAAGCACAGATGAGGAAAGATAGACAGATCCCAGGCCACATGAAGATCACCAAGAAACCAAGAAACAAACTTCTAGAGCTAATAAAGAAATTTAGCCAAGTTGCAGTCAACAGACCAAAATGAGTTGGGTTTCCATACACCAGGAATAAGAAATCTGAAAGGGAAATTAGGGAAACGATTTCATTTACAACACCATTTATGAGAATAAAATAACGAATAAATTTAACCACGTATGTGAGGGACTTACATAAGGAAAATTATAAAACAGTGCTGAAAAGATTAAAGAAGACTTAAATAAATCTGGAAATCTAGTATGTTTATGAATTGGAAGACATAATATTGTTAAGACGTCGATAGTACTCAAAGTAATCAATAGATTCAACACAATTCCAGTTAAAATTCCAAGAACTTATGGTGCCTGGGTACCACTGTCAACCACTTGGAGGGGGATCTATGTAGGAGTTCCTGGACAGAGTGGGAGAACAATATGGAATGAAACTCAAAATCATTTGGGGGAGGAAAAAAAAAAAAAAGGATCAGGTTTAGTCTGATAGAGCCTGGTGGAACCACTGAGACTATGGCCCCTAGCTGCCCTGCAGGTCTGGAATTGAACCCACATTTGTGGCTTCCAGCCAAACAGAAGACAGGCTTATGTGGTGAACATTTACCTGAGGTAGACACACACCTTGGAGAGAGGAATCATGGGAGAATAGAAGGGCTGTGCATGCATAGGGAGACAGCTCAGGGGGCAGGAGTACATGGAAGGAAGAATCCAGTGAAGAGGTAACTATTGGGAGGAAGTGGGAGGGGAGCTATTGCATTGTGGTAAATTGTAGTCAATGTCATGAGACAAAATGTTGTGAATTGCTGTGTGGAAAGTGAATTTGCTCTGTAAACTTTCACCCAAATCACAATTAAAAAATAAAATTTCAAGAACTTTCTTTACAGAAAAGGAAAATCTTCAACTTCATATGAAATAGCAAGAGGCATCCAATAGCTAAAGTAATATTAAAAAAAAAGAGAATAAAGTAGGAGAACTCACCCTTACTTATTTTGAAACATATTATATAGTTATAGTAATCAAAACAGCATGGTACTGGTATAACAATAGACACAGGCCAATGGAAGAGAAATGAGAATCTAGAAATAAACCCACACATGTACAGTCTGATTTTTGAAAAGGGTGCTAAGTCCATTCAATGAAGAAAGAAGAATCTCTTCAATAAATGATATCAGCAAAACTGGATTTCTACACGCAGAAAAATTAAACAGGATCCATGCCTCACACCATATACAAAAACAAATTCAAAATGGATTAAAGACCTAAATGTGAAAACTACAACTATAAAATTATTAGAAGAAAATGCAGGGACAATGCTATCAGGCCTACTGTCAGTAACAGATTATCTAGTATAACATTAAAAGCATAAACAGCAGAAGACAAAATAAGTACATGGGACCTCATAAAAATTAAAACTTTTGTTCATCAAAATACTTTACCAAATCCTGGTTTCATGGATTAATTAATTAGCATAATAATGTGTTTACTGCTTCTGTTCTACCTCCTACTTCATTGTGTAGTGCCTGGGGTCTTACAAGATGGCAAGCAGCCATCCAAGGCACAAGAATTGGTCTATTCACCTGAACAATAGAGTAAGAAGGAGTGTCAGGAATTGGAGGAGGAAATGCAATGTGTGGCTGATTGCCTTCATGAACAACTGCCTCCTCTGCCATAAGGCCAGCAGAACTGGATGGTACCCATTACTGAACATTTTAATCAAAGATTCTATAGACGAATCCTGATCAAAAGGGGGAAAATGCAAAACAGAACTTTAAATTCCTAAACCCCTGAAACTACTGTCCTGAGATAATCTTTAAACCTTAACCAAACACATCCCATGAAGACTTCTTAAAACCAAACAACAGTTTAGCTTAACTAGTAAAAAAAAATCTGCCAGATCTATCTGTAAGAGATCAAACTGACAACAGCTCTTGAAAGTTTTTAGATAGAAATCTTAGAGGGCAGTGAGATGTTAATGGGGGAGGAACAACTCAGAAAAGAAGAGTAAGAATGGTTGTATAACTTAATTCAAAGAAGGTAACCAATGCACTGAATTATACATGTAGAAACTTGTTTTGCCATGTATATTGGTGTTTTGCCATGTATATTCTCAATGGCAATAAAATAAATTATTTTTTAAAAATAAAGTCTACAAAGAGTAAAGGTGAAATATGACAGAGGGCCAGGTTCCTAACAATATTGTTTGAGCACCCAGATTCAGCTTTGCCTAAAGCTCTATCCCCTGAAATTTTCCAATATATGAACCAATAAATCCTGCCCCCACCTACTATTTATTTATTTTTGTCTAAGACAGTTTGAGTTGTTTCTGTTACTTGCAACTAACACAGACCAGAGTAGAGAGCACTGTCTTCTGGACTGGTGGTTCCCAATGGGCAGAATCTATGTCTATTTAATCTTTCTTTCCCACACAGTACTTTACCAATTTCTGTGTTGGCAGAGAATATTCAATATAGCGTTGACTGCCTGAAGAATGAACAAAGTAGTCTTAGAAGAAATACAACCAGAATTCCTTAGAAGTGAAGATGTCAAGATCTCAGCTCGCTTACTTTGGATACATCATCAGGAAAGACCAATCACTAGAAAAGGATATAATGTTTGGAAAAATAGAGGGTTAGCAAAACACAGGAAACCCTCAGTGAGATGCCTGACACAATAGCCACAACACTGGACTCTAATACAACAACTATTGTGAAGCTGGCGCAGGACTGGGCAATGTTTCATTCTGTTATACATAAGGTCAACTGTGAGTCAGAGCCAACATAATGGCAACTATCAAAAAGTGCTCAAGATGAATTCACTGAAGGAATGTGTAAGATAGAATCCTTGACTCTTCTTCTATAGTCTGAACATCCAAATAATAACCAGGTCCAGAATATTTAAAATCTCCCTTTCCTCTCCTCTTCCTACCCTTTAACTCTTGACTCTTGACTAGATGCCACATGGTCTCATAACTGGCCTCCCTGCCTCTAGCTTTACTCCACTCTAATCCAGCCTGCACTCTGATCCCAGAGTGATTCTTTTAAACCACTGCTGCTTAAAACCCTCCAGGGGTCCCCACTTCTTCAGGTTAAGGTCCAAACTCCTCTCTCCATACCAAGCCTTCCAAGACCCAGTTCCTGCCACCTCTCCAGCTTCATCTCTTACCACACCACAAGTGTCGTATCCACATCCAACTTGCTATTCCCAACTGCTGGGTTGGGAGGTGCCTCCCTGACTTTGCTCAAGTTGCCTCTCCTGCCTGGAATGCATCCACATAAGTCCACCCAAAATTACTGCTCAACTACTGAGACACTGCTTGAGTGTTGTCTGGTCCATGAAGCCCTTCCTGGGATACCCTGGTGTAACTGCCCGTTTCAGCCTTTGGGCCCAAGCATGTTGTTGTTGTTATGTGCCGTTGAATTCGGACCTGACTCATAGCAACCCCTCTTTGGGTTTCTGAGGCAGTATCACTGCAGAAGTAGATTGTCCAACCTTCCTTTCAAGGAGTGGCTGGTGGGTTTGAACCGCCAGCCTTCTGGTTAGCAGTCAAGTGCTTTAGGCACTATGCTACCAGAGCTCCTGGGCCCAAGCATACCCTACGTCCATATTCCTACTGTTCCCCGTACTTATTCATCTACATACCGGTTTCCCCAATGAGACTGTAGGCTCTTTCAAGGCACCAATCTGATCTTACTCACCTTTCTACCAAATGGCACACAAGGCACTCAAGTATTGGCTAGCTGAATGTAAACACAACAAGCTTGATCATGTCTGACAAAGCACAAAGTGTTCTACAAATATAAGGTAAGGAATGACTGTTTTTCTTGGCTAGCTTCCAACTCAAATGGCTTAGTGACATTGCCCTCAGCCAGGCAGGGTGTGACCAGGTCCAAAGGCTAGGGTGCACTGGGCTGAGAGAGGTGGGCACAGAATGTGGCTTGCTCAATACAAAGACTCAGTTACCCAGGTCCCAAGTGTCAACATGCCTCCTGCCAAATGAGTCATGACTAGGGGGAAAGGTTCTTCACTCTAGAGGACTAAGAGGGGGAGGAGCAACAAAGGCAGAAGCAGAGGAGATGCAGAAAGAAGGAAGGAGAAGGCAGGCCCACCTGCTCCCTGCCAGTGCTGCCCTAGACATGTGGCCTGTCTACCATACAGGAAGATGAGATAAACACCAATCAGCAGATGGCAGCAGGATGCAGTCAATTCCAGAAGAAAGAGTGGGTCTGTTTTAACATGGCTGCCCTGTGCCCTCACAGCACCACCTCTGGAGTCCTCACTGGGAAGGTAATGCCAGGGGCCTAGAAGGTTCAGGGTGCCAGTCCCAACCCACCTGTGGGCTGGCCACTGCAAAGCAGTGGATTCGGTATTTGAATTCAGTGTCTGTGGAGCCACTACCTTTCCTGTGCACCACTGGTCCCTTCTACTCCCATCAGACACCTAACCACCATAATTCTCTGAGAATTCTAAATCCTATCCTCCCTGAAAGCTCAAAGTAAAACTACCTCCTTTCTGAAGCTTTCCAGCTGAAGGTAAGCCTCCCTACCTCTGAGCTAACAGAACATTTTTAGCTGCATTTCCCACAGTTTATGCCTCATCTTACACAGTAATCAGGAGCTTTGTTGACAAAGTGCCTAAGGCATTTGACTGCTAACCAGAAGGCTGGCAGTTCAAAGCTATTAGCCATTCCTTGGAAGGAAGATTGAGCAATCTACTTCTGTAGTGATACTGCCTAGGAAACCCAAAGAGGGGTCGCTGTGAGTCAGAGATGACTCAACAGTGGTGAGTTTGGTTTTTGGCTTCTTGGCCATTTCCAGTTGATCTCTGTACCCCAGTGAGACAGCTTGGGGCTAGCAGGCAGTGAGCAAGTAGGCAAATGGATATATTCATTCATATCCAGTAGTTTCTGGAGAATTCAAATAAACTGTGGTATATTTATACAATGGAATACTAAGAAGTAAGAAAAGAACAAAGTTATACACAGCATGGATGAATCTCTCACAAATTTTATTGCGCAAAATAAGCCAAATATCTAAAAGTACATACTGCATGATTTAATTTATATAATGTTCAAACTCACTGCTATTGAGTCGGATTCGACTCATAGCAACCACTCCTTGGGTTTCCGAGGCAGTAGTTTGCCTCATTTTCCTTCCGAGGAGTGGCTGGTGGGTTTGAACCACCAGCCTTCTGTTTAGAGTAGTCAAATGCCTTAGGCATTGCGCTACCAGAGCTCATAATGTTCAAAGAAATGTAAAATTAATCTATACTAACAGAAACCAACTAGTGGATGCTAGACGGAGGGCGCGTGGGAACTTCCTGGAATGACAGAAATATTTTATGTCTTTATTGGGGTGTTGGTTACATGGGTGTTTACATTTGTCTAACATATTGAATTAAACATTTAAGATTTTTGCATCTCACAGTATGCAAATAATAGTACAGTTTTGAAAAGAAGCAGTTATGAGTCCAGAGAATGAAATTATTAAAACACAGTGAATATCCTCATTGAGTCCTATAAAATAATTTCCAACATACATAAGACCAGAAAGTTCCTGGACTGGCATGGCTGTTCCTAGTCAGGGTCATAGTCAGACATCTGGTTTTGCCTATAAAAGGGACTTTTTACCTTTCATTTAATCTCTGACTGATATGAAGGTCCATTTTCCTGTCCACAGAGGTCTGATCTGAAACCTACCCAGGGACTCTGACCTTTGAGTTTCTTCACCCTCTGCTCAGTCAGTATTTTTGCACAAGAGGCCAAATCACAATACTAGATCCAAAATGCAGCCAGCCATTCCACCCCAATGGGTCTCAGTGGCTGTAACACAACCCTGTCCTGTGGGCAGGTGGCCAAGAAGTGCTGGGCAGTGCCTCATGGTTTCTACTGACAGAAGGAGCCTTTCCTATAAAGGCACCCAGCTCTAAAGTCAAGAGAGGTTTGCTTTTTGTTTGTTTCCTAAATTTTATTTTGCTGTTGCTGAAAATATACACAACGCATACACCAATTCAACAATTCCTACACATACAATTTAGTGATACTGATTGCATTCTTCAAGTTGTGCAACCAGTTTCACCCTCCTTTTCTGAGTTGTAAACCTCAAGATGTTACTTTTTAAGTAACTGAACTTTCGGTTTGGAAGCAAGCTGAACATGGCACACGGACTGAACAGCAAGCTGGTCCTGGCTTCTACTCTGAGGTGACTCACCATGTTCCAGGAGCCCCACCCTTAGAGCCTTGGGCTCCGGATACAGAGGTGAGGACCAGAAAACTTCCCCTGCAACTGTTCTGCCCAAACAAGCCGAACTCCCTCCCACTAACCCACCAATCACGGGGCATGGGGCACTTATAGCTCTCACAGAGGGCAACACCCAGAATTGGGTACCCCAGATGGGAAGGAGGGGGAGGAAAGAAATGCAAGCCATGGTTCAGCCCTCAGAGAAAGAATGTCAAGGCCACTTGGGAAGAAGCTCCCAAATCATATTTAAAAAGGGGTAACTTGGCACCAGGTATCCAAAAGCCTCCAAAATGGTATACCCTTTGAACCAGTAATTAAATTTTGAAAATTTTATTCTAAAAACAGTAATGTATGCAAAAGTTTAGCTTCAACAGCATTGTCTATAATGGCAAAAAAACAAAAAAGAGAGAGATTTAACCTACAGGGCAGGTTCACTGGAGGACAGGCTCACTTAAACACAAAAGATCCTTACTATGAAATGTGAAGGTATTTTAAGAAGTGATGTACATATCTAGTGGAAAATGGTTCATAAGATACTAACTTAAAAAAGCAAACTACAAAGCATGATTGCATGAATTTATTTTTGTTAGGAAAAAAAGCACATACAAATACATAGGAAAAAAGGCTCAAAGGATAATTACTTCAAAATGTTTACAGAGATATGAGTTACAAGCTCATTGGGTGACCGTGATAATTAAATTATATGCTATATATTAGAAACAACAGAGTATGTTCTTAGAAAACACTTCCAAGTGATGCTCATGATGACCTTTAACCTTATCCTAGGATTACTTATAAGAAATCTAATTTAGGGAGAAAGATTCATTTCTAGACCCCTCAGCTAAAAATGCCATACTTGAGACTAGATCCAGTCTTCTCACATTAATACCCTCTGGCATAGTGGATAAGGCATTTGGCTGCTAATCAGAAGGTCAGTGGTTCAAACCCACCAGCCACTCTGCAGAAGGAAGACAGAGCAATCTACTTCCATAAAAATTTACAGCCTTGGAAACTCAATGGGGTTTGCTGTGAGATGAAATTGCCTAGATGACTGAGTTTGGTATTTCTGGAGTTTTTTTGTTCTCCCAACTAGACTCGCAGGGTGTCCTTGCCTTCCCCGTCAGTGACTCACCAAAACAAACAAACAAACAAACAAAAAAACAAGCCCATTACTGTTGATTCTAACTCATAACAATCTCATGTGTTGCAAAGTAGAACTGCCCCATAGGGTTTTCTTGGCTGTACCCTTTATGGAAGAAGTTAATCAGACCTTTCTTCCAAGCACCACTGGGTAGGTCTGAACTGCCAACCTTTTGGTTAATACTTGACCACAAACTGTTTATACCACTTATGGAGCTCTGGTAGTGTACCTAAGGCATATGACTGCTAACCAGAAGGTTCAAACCCACTAGCTGCTCCACAGAAGGAAGATGGGGCAATCTACTTCTGTAAAGATTTACCACCTCAGAAACCCAATGGGGGTCACTATGAGTCAGAATCAACTTGATGGCAGTGAGCTTGGTTTGGTTTAGGGACCCCGAAGGCCAGGATAAGCAGTTTAAATCTTGCCTTTGTTGCAGTGGAAACCCTTGAAGGGGTTTCAGCAGGGGAGCCGTGTGACCATTATGCTTTGGAAAGATGACTCTGACTGATGTGCGTAGGGTGAGATGCAAAGGGAGAGGACAGAGGGCAGAGACCAGTTATGAGGCTATTTACTTGCCTCAGCAAGATGGCCTTGGCTGGGCCCAGGACTGCAGCTGTAGAGAAGGGGTATAATCAGATTATCAGATTTGGGCTACATTTTGGAGGCAGAGTCTGAAGGATTTACTGGTGGACTGGATAGACAGGGGGGTTTAGAAGAAAGAACATCAAGGATCAATCTTACGCTTTTGGCCTAATCAACAAGTATATAGTAGTGATGGCTACTAAGCCAGAGGGAGAAAGGATGGAAATCAAGGGTTTTAATTTGTTCAAGTCATCTTAAACTGTCTGTTGATAACAAAGCTTAGAAGTTCTTCCTCCTCTGACAGGGCCCAGCCATCTCCCAGGTGCCACCACAAGGCCCTAAAATCCAGTACTCTACTGCCAGCAGGATCAACCTGGAGCTGGCTCAGCCTGAGCACAGGTGTGACTAACAGACTGGGTGAGAGGGAGCACTGAGAGCCAGGCACAGACCACTTGGATATGGAAGTGACAGATGTTTTCATGAAGATGTTACACTTTTCTACCTCAGTGAAACATCCGTGGTTTTCACACTGCTCTGAACAAATAAACTTGACTTACAGACAATAACTACTGCTCTATCACCACCAAATACACACATTTGTACCCACAATGTTTATGCACTTCAGGCAAGGGAAACCCAAGACTAGTTCAACAGCCCCTGAGCTCAAGCTCCCAAGTTGGGATCTAAAGTCTTCTCTGAGAATCAGAAAATATCCTTGGGCCTCACCCGCATCCCTCCCACTTCAGAGGAGACCCAGCCCTGTGAGGGATGCCTCTGAATGCCAACTTCCTCTGTTCTAAAGGGGAATGAGGGTGAGTGAATGTGGTATTGTATTTTGGAAGTGGGAGTGAAGAGACCCAGCAGTTCCACGTGGGAGACATCCATACTCAGTTCCTCCGCCAGCCTTCCAACAGGCGTTGGAAGAGGCCCTGTCAGGCCCACTCATCTTTCCTGCCCCATATCATCCCAACATCCTCCCTCCAGTCAGGTGTGCTTAGAAACAAACTCCCTGCCCAAATGGAACCAGAGAACAGAATCCACTGTAAAAAAGCAAATAAAGCTGTAGTGTAACAGCATGGCCAGGAGGAGTCCTCAGGAGTGAGAGAGTCAGGCTTACAATCGGAGACAGCCAGAAACTGATGGTCAGGCTGACTCTGGGTGGAAGTCTCTAGTTCATCCACGAGCTAACAGATGTCCCCTGTGCCTCATTTCTGTTAGCCTCAGTTCTTTCATCCGTAACACAGCCTAGATCATTTCTAGAGTTCCTGCAATCTAAAATTCTGAGCAGCAGTACCATGGGGGTGTTTATGAACTCCGGCTGTCTGGTTTTGAACCCTGGCTCTACCACTTCCTATGGGATCTTACATGAGTCACTTTACCTCTTCCAACCTCAGCTCCTCATCTGACATGGGTCCAACCTCAACTCCTCATCTGTATCGTGGGAATGAAGAGTACACCTACTCAGAGGGTTACTGTGTGGATTAGATGAAGACACACTTGGCAGGGAGTGAGGGCTTAGTAAATACTTTTCTGTGAACTCTCTGGCCTCCTGCTGCTACCACTCTCATGCTCATACAATTTCTTCAGGATGACTGACCCATCATCCCTACCCCTTTTGGGTGTGGCCCCTAGTTTCTGTAAGGAGAGACCCACCAGATCCCCCCACTCCCAGGAAAATCAGCATTGTGCAACCCTGGTAGCCACATGCATGGTCTCAAGCACACACAGGCAGGTAAACCTCAGCATGCCAAGCAGCAAAGTACAGTCACTGCAACAGGACAGGACAGGCAGAAAGGAGGCAGGACAGTGGGTCACATGCAGGCAGTGGGGGTATGAGCTAGCAAAGCTTGTGTCTGAGCAGCCCATGTGGGCAGCAGTGCCCGGCTCCTTACCTCCCCTGCAGGACCTCTGACCACCGGGACTGTGCTCCCCCAAGAAGCTGGAGGCATGCTGGAAAGAGCAGAGAGCAGGAGAGAGGGAGCAATATGTACTGAGCCAGGTTTACAGGGAAAAGTACTGAAAAGAAAACCCAAGGAAGGGCATTCAGTTTGGGGAGTCCATGGAAGAAGTGGTTTTCCAGAGACCCGAAAGATCCAAGCCCCAAATGAAGATCATCCCCAAGACTGCTATGCCAGGGCACAGAAAGGGGGATGAGAGAACAAAGGGAGAAGACCCACACATACACATATGGGCCATCCCGCATGGGCCTCTGCCCTCCCACAGGATGGTGCTGGGTCTGTCCAGAGTGACAATCTCGGTGGAGTTCTTGGGACAGCATGAGCAACCTCTCAATGAGGAGAGGGACCCAAGGATTCAGGGATGGAAAAACAACCTACAACAACTCCCACCAAAATTTATTCATGGTTAAATAAATGGGACTGCTAGCAGAGCAGAGGGGAAGTCACTGTTTAGGAGGTGCTGAGCTTCTCTCACAGGTTTGGAAATGGATAGTAGTGATGGTTGCACAATGTAGTGAATGGAATTGATGTCCCTGAATTGCACATGTAAAAGTTATTGAAATGGCAAATATTTTGTTACATATATTCCACCAAAATACAATTTAAAAAAAAAAAATTCTTACAACTCAGAGCCAAAAGAGGATCTGCCCTGTACAGATGTCACAGTCACCCCACGGCAACCCAAAGGAGACA
Source organism: Orycteropus afer afer (assembly GCF_000298275.1). Taxonomy (NCBI): domain Eukaryota; kingdom Metazoa; phylum Chordata; class Mammalia; order Tubulidentata; family Orycteropodidae; genus Orycteropus; species Orycteropus afer. Next base: position 6,938,151 of record NW_006921711.1, on the reverse strand, counting down.
GAGAAGTGTGAGTGTGGGAAAAGGGGAGTGAGGATACAGGGGTCAATCCCATTCCTAGACCAAAGTCAGAGAGTAGAAGGTCTAGTCCTGGATCTACCATAAATCTCTGGGTGACTCTGGACAAGGTCCTTACCCCCTCTGAGCCTCAGTTTCCCCATATATAAGATGAGGAGAATGTTAGAATGTTCCTATGTACAACAGAAAAAATGGTGATATGAACTCTATGCTGATGCCAGGTAATGATCCCTACAAAGACATGGGCATTTCTAGACTTTTCTCTGGGAGTTAGTTTGTATTGGGATAGGGAAATGGTCAAACATCCAAGATTCCTGGCAACAGGAATCTCCAAGGCAGGAACAGCTCAGACCTTTTCATCATTGGATCCTAGCACTTGCTCACTGGGCTGCTCACAGTCAGTACCCAACCGATACCCAAGGACGGACTGACTGCTCTCCAGCATCAGGCATCCAATTTGTAGTCAATGCAGTCACTAGAACCAGCCTGACATTTCTGTAAGCCTTTCTCAACCTGAGTACACAACTCAGCTGATTCTTCTTGGTCATGGTAACCTGGAAAGGGCAGTCATGACCTCTGTCTTACAGATTAAGCCAACTGGGCCAAGATAGGGGAAGAAGTGATTGGCCCAAAGGCACACAGCTGGGTAACTAGGTATCAACAGAGCCAGCGGAGAACACGAGTGTTCTAACATCCTGGCCTGGGCACCAGGCTGCTCAGCCAGAACGTGGAATGGCTGGTGTACATCCTAGCTGGCCAGAGCTCTGGAACTACTGGGGTTAAACATCTAGAACATTGCTCCTGTAGGCCCACTCTCAACTGTATCCACTGCCCCACGGCTGTCTCCTACTCCAGGCACCTGGGGGGCCAGACTAGCTGGACACTGTGGTAAAGAGCTCAGAGAGTCAGAGAGGATCCATATCTACCTTTGATGACAAAGGCCTCCGCCAGCAGCCGCATCTGGTAGAGGGGCTTGTTCTCCACAGACATGTCGTCGATCCCAGCCCGTGCGTACATGCTGATGGCATCTCGGTATGAACCCTCCATGTAGTGCAGCTTGCCCAGGATCAACATGGCCTCACACAGATACTGTGGCTAAAAGGACAAGAACCACATTAGCAGGTTCCTGCTCCAATGCTTCTGCCAGACCCCCATGAGTATCCTGGGACAAATGTCCCCACTGAGCCATGAGCCATGCCAATTTGCCTAAGACACTGCTAGAACTTCCCTCGCTCCAGAAGCTTTCCCAGACACTCTAGCATACCCACACTCCCTGGTCTGTGGCTCTTAATGAAATTCTTGTCTGAATCCCTAATTATTTCCTTTGCATATATCTTATGCCCTCAACTAGACTTCAGGCAGCTTCCAGGTGACCCCTGTCTTCTCTCTCTTGATGCCCCCAAAGGCTCCAGTGAGACTGGGCCTCAGGTGGTCAGCCACCTGTTCTGAACACATCAAAGGAGCCAGAGGCAGAGCCCAGGGTTGTGGGGCCTGAAGTTTACACAATGTGGGGATCCTCTTTAAGAAAGCAAATGCAAAATCACAAATATATAATTAGTCATATATTTATACCTAAAATAAAAGAACTTTGAAAGAGTCTGCACAAGTGAGAGGCCCTGAACCTTAAGCCCGAGGGAAGCCCATGGCCACTGCAGGACCTTGGAGAGGAGAAGAATAGACACTACCAGTATGGGACCGGAGGGAGATGAGAGAAGACCTGCTGAGCACGCTTCCTGTCTAATCAGAAGTGGGGGAAAGTTCAGAAGCAAGGGTGTCCAAAGTGCCTAAACTCATGTTTTTCCTCCTCTCCTTTCCCAAGTGCTGCGAATACCCAAATCTCCACCCCACCAAAGGGCTCTTCAGGGCATCTCTTATGGCTGCTCTTATGGTCTACCCTGGTCACTGGTCACAGCCAGAGCAGCTAGCTGCTAACTAGTAGGGGTGGGCCAGCAGGCCTGGGAGTCCTGGCCTTGGACTCTGGCCAGTCCTGCTCTGAGGTCTCCCAGCACTGGAAGCTGTGTGCTCCCATGGCCTGCCTCCATTCCTGTGCTTTGGTTCAGGCTCTGGGCACCTTCCCTGCTGCAAAGAGGTATCCTCTCTGTTCACAATACTCCCTAGGGTTACACCTCAGGGGCCCACCCCTGCCTGGCCTCTGTCCCTGGCAGGAAGGGGGTGTCCCTGAATAGGATAGGCACCTGGGGTGCCTGTACCCTAGGGGAGGCCTCCACCACTCCCCACTATCTATTATCGCCAGAACCACTTAAGAAAAATGGAGTTGCCAGAGCCAGTTTCCAGGGAAGCCAAATTTCTCCTTTCATGCTATTCTTTCTGTTTTGAATACATATACTTTCTTCCTCCTTTTCCTTGGCTGACACAGGTTCCTTACCTGGAATAATCTCCCCTTCCCCTCTGCCTACTCAAATCTTCTTCTGTCCTCTGAGTCCTACTCAGGCCCACCACCTCCTTGGAGCCTCCCTGACTACTAGTGAGCTCCCTTATGCTGAATTCCAAACAAAATCCCTACCAAATGGCCACTCACTCGATCCCTGAGTGCCTGACTTTATGTGTTCTCTGACTATTGATTAACTCTCCAATGCTTAATTTTTCAAGGGCATTTGCTGGCCTCTGCAAATAGGCCACCTATTCCTTGGGCCAGGCCAAGAGTTTCATATCCTCAGAAGCACATAATCCACAGACCCTACAAGCTAGGCAATGACTCTCTCACCACCCCCATTGGCTTCAAGCCCTGGGCACTTGCCCTCTCAGCTCAGCCTCTGTTGCCTCACTGGTAAGGGAGAAATAACAACACCCACTCCTGACCTCCATCACAGGGCTGCTGAAAGCATTACTAAGGCAAAGTCCAAAAAAGAGCTTTGAACTTTTCTTGAGAAAGGAACTAGATAAATACAGGGTCTGAGTAATTATTATTATTACCCTCTTCTCCTATAAAGGGAGGAAAGGTAATAAGCTCAGAAGCACACCTTTCAGGGCTTGATGACAGGGTGTGCTTAGTAGTGGTTCCTGGTGGACCAATGACAGTTTACAGCAGAGCTTCCATCAGGCTGGGGAAAAATTAAGGACAAGGTAGTGGATAGTTCATAAAGCTAAATTTATACTATTTAAAAGGCTGCCTTTTGTCCTGAAAGTATAGCTGTCTTGTTTCTTGGTCTTAAGATAGTCTTTCTTTCATGTGGTAATGGCAATAGGAGGAGATGGTACAGTTTTGTAGTTGGTTTCGTTTTTTCCTTTTCCCCCCTGCTTTTCTAATCCCTTTACTTGGCAAAATAAAAAGCTGGCAACACTCTTTGTGACCTGTGCATTTGAACTTGAAATGTTCTTAGTCTGGAAGGACACTAGGCAGGAAGTTGGCCAGTCTGGGTTAATTGTCCCTCTGCTGTGCAGATCAGGTATGTCACCTATTCTTTTTGTGCATCAGTCTTTCATCAATGAAAAGGGAAGAATGAAGGGCCTCACGCAGAAACCCAGAGGCAAGAACAAATGAGAAAATATTTTCAGAGAGGTAAAATGAGGCCTGTAAGAGAGCGCTGTCATCAATGTTAACATTAATCCAAGTTTCCGGGTCATTATTTTATTTCCTCTCTAGTACTTTGAAAGGCAGAGATGAGAAGTAGCAAAAAGCATGAGCACTTGGGATGCGGAAGCAAACAAGCCTGGATTTGAATCCAGCACCTGCTACTGTGGTGCTTGGCTAAGTGTCTTAACCTTCCCAGGTGCCAGTTTTTTCACTTGGAAATTGAGTAAGGGGAAACAGCACCTTGGGTCACTGTTAGGCATCGATGAGTGAATGCAATTCCGGGTGCTCCCTGGATAAGGGACATTATGACAAATAGCTTGTTTTCACTCACTTCCACAGAACTGAGCTGCACAGGACCTCAAAATCATGTAGGGTGGGTATCCCAGGACCCACCTACCCCATCTCTCCTCATTCCATCAGAGCTACTCAGAAGTCTCAGGGATTCACATGAGTTTTCATGCACTGCCAAGAAAAATCACCCCCAGACACATTCTGACCTTTGGGGGTAAGGTAGAAACTCCCACAAACTACTTTTAATCATTTTATTTTGCCTGATCAAGAGCAAGTTTCTTGCTCTGGTCTGGAAATAAATATATACACTGGGATAACAGTGGATTTCTCACTGTTGTTGGTACCTATGCATGTCTTTGATTGATAAAACATGGTAAAACTTATATTTAATAAGTGTGCTATGGTGGACAAAGCAATCTCCAATACAATGCAAAACCAAAAACCAAACTCACTGCTGTCAAGTAGATTTCGACCCATAGCGACCCCTCCTTGGGTTTCCGAGTTAGTATTACTACAGAAGTAGATTTCCTCATTTTCCTTCTGAGGAGTGACTAGTGGGTTTGAACCACCAGCCTTCTGGTTAGCAGTCAAATGCCTTAGGCATTATGCCACCAAAGCTCTCAATATAATGCACATGAAAACTATTCAGCCAATACAATGAATGAGATACTGGCATGGAGTAAGCACCAAGAGAAAGTTCTAAGTGAAAAATAGCATGTTGTCAAATATGTCTCCTATGATTCTAACAAGAAAAGAAGGCTCCATGTGTGTATGCAGGGTTGCAAATGTACAGAAAAATGGAACCCATACCAAAGGGTAACTAGCTCTCAGCTCTGAGTATGGAGGTGGGCATGGGATTAGGGGTGGCACACAAAGACTTTTATTTATTATTCAAACTATTTACTGGTTTAATTTTTTACAATAAGTATACATCACTTTTGTTATTTTAAAAAAAACTGAATGAAGTTTACTGGAAAGAAGAAAATAAAAAAGGGTCTTGATGGAGGAAAAGTTTGGAACCCACCCATCAAGTCCCACTGTTTCAATTGGCAGGTGAGGAAGTGAAGGGGCCGTGAGGTCAATGGATATGTGCAGCACCAAGCAGCTATTTTAAGCCAATGCAAACCTCTAGAGCTACAATAATCACTGTCAAGGAGCCTGAAAACAATAACTATTCCTGGGTGGCACAAACAGGTAAATGCTCAACTACCAGCCAAAGGGTTAGCAGCTCAAACTCTCCCAGAGGTGCCTTGGAAGAAAAGCCTAGCAATCTGCTTCCGAAAGGTCACAGACTTGAAAACTCTATGCAACAGTTCTGCCCTGCATGTATAGAGTCACCCTGAGAATCCACTCGATGGCAACTAACAACAGACTTCCAGTACACCTCCCCACACTGCCCCATACACACACTACTTACAGAATAAGCCCCACATTTCTTGGTCTGATATTCAAGTCCTTCTCTCTGCTCCCAATGTACCTTCACAACCTCATTACCTACTATTCCTCTTTACTCCTGCTAAATTGATCTACTTCCTGTTTCCTGTAGGAATACTCTGGTAGCATAGTGCCAAAGGCACTTGACTGCTCAGCAGAAGGCTGGCGGTTCAAACGCACCAGCCACTCCTCGGAAAGAAGATGGGGCAATCTACTTCCGTAGAGATACTGCCTCAGAAACCCAAGGAGGGGTCGCTATGAGTCGGGTCCAATTCGATGGCACGTAACAACAACAACAACACTGCTTCCTTAGCTTGGATAGTGCCCAGACCAATCTCTGTGCATCCACATCCATCCCTGATACATAGTCCAGTCCTCAGACACATTCAAATCTAGTACTACTGTCATTCTGAGTCTGTTCTTCATCCCACCCCAGCGAAGTGGCCCCCTTGAACTTCACTCCTGTGGCATGCATGCACACCACTCCTATGGTATCACAGTCCACTTTGGACCATGGCTATTTATTTGTTAATAGAACTTATCTTCTCAGTGGTCCTACAACCTCTTTGAGGGTGAGGCCCATGCTTGATTTATCTTTATTGCCCTAAAAGTACATAACACAATGACTTGCATACTGTAAGGGCTTGATCAAATGTTTAAGTCAGTAAATATATTGCTTTAAAGCATTTCTTGAAAAATCACTTGCTTTCTGGGTCTCTAATGACATAACCCATACCCTTATTATGGCTTAGAATATCAGTCACAATTGTGATCTTTAACGGTCTTAACCTTAAATGTGCACACAAATCACAAAGAGATCTTGTTAAAATGCAGATTCTGATTCCGATGGTGTGTTTCTCACCGGCTCAACAAGGATGCCCACACTGTTGGTGAAGGGACTATACTCTGAGCAGCAAAGATCTCAGAGAAACTTATAATTATATTCCCCTTTATGGCTCCTTCAAGAAGAGCACTGGTAGTGCAGTGGTTAAGCCCTGGGCTGCTAACCAAAAGGTCAGTGGTCAGCGGTTCAAATCCCCAAGCCGTTCCATTGGAGAGAGATGTGGCAGTCTGCTCTAGTAAAGAAACCCTATGGGACAGTTCTACTATGTCCTACTGAGTCGCTATGAGTCAGAATTGACTCAACAACAGTGGGTTTTGTTTGGTTTAGTTATACCACTTCAGGAGTCCCAGGGTGGCACAAATGACTAAGCATTTGGCTGCGAACAAAAGGTTGGCATTTCAAACCCACCCAGAAGTGCCTAGGGAAAGGCCTGGCAATCTGCTTCTGAAAGGTCACAGTCATGAAAACCCTATGGAGCCCAGTTCTAATCTACACACACAGGATCACCATGAGTTAGAATCAACTCAGTGGCAACTGGTTTGTTTTTTCTTTTTTTTTTCTTTTTTTAACACCTCCTTCAGGGCCTTGCATCCAGTAGGTGCTCAATTAATACACAATGGATTTAAACTGGCTTGCTCTATTACGGAATCAACTCGATCGCAGTGAGTTTGGTTCACTCTATTATTGAGCACTTCTGTCACTAGCCAATTCTGTATGTGCCTGCTTCTAACTAGATCACATGCTCACTGGGTTCTATTTCCCTGTGACCTACCAAGAACCCAAAGTACTTAGGTCAACCCAGCACTGTCCAATAGACGTATATACATAAGCCACAAATGCAAGACATGTATGTAACATTAAATTTCCTAGAAGTCATATTAAAAATGATAAATCAAAACCCACTGTCATCAACTCCATTCCAACCCCACAGGACAATCAGAACTGTCCCACAGGGTTTCCAAGGCTGTAAATCTTTACAGAAGCAGATTGCCACATCTTTCTCCCATGGAAAAATAATAAAAATAGGTGAAATTAATTTTAATAACATATTTTATCTAATCTAATATATACAGTTTTAGCACTTCAACATGTAATCAATATACAAATTCAATGATATTTTGTATCCTCTTTTATAGTCTTTAAAATCCAATGTATGTTCTATACCTATAGCCCCTGTGCCCACCACACCTCTTGCTCCCAGTACATCTCAATTTGCACTAAGCACATTTCAAGTGTTTAACAGACACATGTGACTAGTGGCTACTGCACTGAACAGTGCAGAGACAAGTCTTAAGAGGGGCTTGTTGCTCAAGCAATCAACTGGCCCAAGGAGGGCTTGACAGCAGATGGGAGGCTGGAGGAGGGCAGAGAGACCCAGGCATGGAGGGCTGATGACTTACCGACAGCTTCCCATGGCTAAGTATACCACTGAGATAATTCTTGGCTTCAGTTATCCTTGGCTCATTCTTGTCCAGCAAAGGGAGGGTGTCTTTTACCTTGGAGTGGTTCTCCTTCAAACACTGCTCCAGGAGGGACTCAGCCAGGAGCAATTTCCCAAAGTCATCTGAAAGACAGGACAGGGTCACAGTGGGCAGAGGTCAGCGATCCCCTGAGCAAGGTACAGTGGTACATGCCCCTGTGCCCACCACCCCACCTGCCCCCAGCAGTGTAGGAATGACTCAGATCTGAGAAAGTAAACACATTTTTCACAAACTCAGCCCTCAATGAAAAAATGTAAGTACATTACAAATTGCCCTTTTACATTTATTTTCTAGCTAGGGAGCCCAAAGTTCATAGGACTTGGCATAAATTCCCAGAATTTCAGACTTTAAAATGAGGGACAAAACCATATTGGTGCCTTGCAGTGGGTATAAGTTCTTAATCCAAGAAGGAATTCTCCTCAAACTACTGAAGGAAAACATGTGAGGTGACCTAACAATGTAATTTCACATGTTCCTAATTTCTATATAACCACAATTGTTCTCTCCATTTTTAAGGTATTTTAAGATGACACAGGTATAAACCTAGCAGCCAAAGCAAGTGTTATAGTGGGAAGCAGATTTACTCATGTTTCAAGGTGTTTCGGTTACCTACTGCCACTCTAACAGAAGATACCATAAATGGGATGGCTTGAACAAACAGGAATGTATTCTCTTACAATTCTGGAGGCTTTAAGTCTGAGTTCCAAGTGCCAGGCTCCAGGGGCTGGGTGAAAGCCCCTTGACCTTGGGCTTCAGCTCTGCCTCTTGCTCCCAGCCCACTGAAGCTAGAGGCATCTCTTCACTCAGGCAGCTACTGGCTGCTGAGGCTGACAAGCCCAAGGTTGACAAATAAAATGGCACAGTCCTGATGTTACCAAACCACACGGCAGGCCATTGATTCAAGTCCACTTCAAGTCCCGAGATCAGCAGAGCCATGGCAGGCTGCAGAATAACAACTCGGCTACATGCAGGGTTCCAAGTATACCATAAGCTAGAGACCATTCCCAAAGCTGCCTCTTATATATGGGAAGCAGACCACATCCCTAAAGCAACTACTCAGCTCCCTGTGGCAGATGCCACCATGGAGTAAACTGCCAGTTTCATCATGGGGAATAACTACCACCAGCTGCCCAGCCACTCAACCAGGCCCAGCCAAGTTGACACACAACTTTAACTACCACACAAGGCAAGCCCTTGGACATGGTTTCCAAAGAACTCTCATGTATGTCCCCTCATCTGCAGACATCCCACCTGGCAGGTAATATCATACTGCTGAGTTTCATATGTTACCTCCCTCTACCACTCTGAAAGCACCACCAGCCTTGTGACCACCATGTTCCTGCTACCTTTAGCAGAGAGACTCAGGATGGGAGCTAGGCATTTACTGTACAAAGTCTGAGATCTGGCCCAACTAAGTGTGCTTTCACAATAGCCTTGGGTCACTGTGCTCTATGTGACAGACTCGTTCCCTTTCCAGCAACATAGGTGAGGGCCAGGCTCACCACTTGGTTTGCCATTAAGTTGCCATTAAGTTGACACCAGCTCATGGCAAGCCAATGAGTGCCAGAGTAGAACTGTACTCCATATGGTTTTCAATGGCTGATTTTCAGGAGTAGATCATCAGGCCTTTCTTCCAAAGCTCCTCTGGGTGGAGTCAAACTGCCAACATTTCAGTTAGCAGCAAGTGTGATAACCGCTTGCACCACCCAGGGCCTCTGCCACTCAGTAGATATGATCCTCTTCCGCAAGGAAGCCACAAAGCTCAGGGAGTGAAATGAGAACCCAACAATGTCTCCAGGAATGTATATGCTTGGTCCCATCCTTTCCCAATGTCTTTTCTGCTGCTGGGACAGCATTCTCAGTCCAGCCAGGGACCGCCACTCACTCTCAGGAGTGATGTATAAAGTACTGTCATTGTGTTGTTGTCATATGCCACTGAGTCAGAACTGACTCATAGCGACCCCTCCTTGGGTTTCCGAGGCGGTATCACTACAGAAGTAGATTGCCCAATCTTCCTTCCGAGGAGTGCCTGGTGGGTTTGAACTGCTAGCCTTCTTTGTAGCAGTCAAGTGCCTTAGGGACTACGCTACCAGAGGTATAGTGCATTAAAAAAAGGGATACCATGTAGGCATAAAAATGGAACAGAATGGAATGAAGAAGCTCTGTATATGCTGATATGGAATAAGCTCCAGGAGAACTGATAAAGTAAAGTGCACACCAGTATACATAAACGGCACTTTGTGTTTATGCATGAAAGTATGTGAAAGAATACACAAACACCTGATAACCTCCTCTCCCAAGGGGAGAGGAAATGGCAAGGAGGCTGATCACTCTTGACTCTGGTACCTTTGGAATTCTGACTCATGTGACTACATTACCCAATCAAAAATAAAAATTAAATCAAGCCAAGAATGAAAGGCAATCTTCTCTCCATTTCCAAATCTCAGAGAGAGTGAGGGCTGGGCCACTTAGCAGTGGACCCTAGTCCTAACCAGCATTCCTGAGTTATAAACTGGCTGTGCAACTCTAGGCAAGCTGCTTTCCCCTAATTTATTTTGCATATGTAAAAGCAAGGGGATTGAGTAGCAAACATTTAAAGAATTAACACTAATCCTTCTCAAACTCTTCCAAAAAATAGAAGAGGAGGGAACACTTCTGAATTCATTCTATGAGGCCAACATTATCCTGATACCAGTGCCTTGGAAACCCTATTCTGTCCCTGACAGGGGTAATCTTTACAGAAGCAGATTGCCAGGTCTAACACAGCAAGCAAAGTTGTGTCATGTGTGTATTGCAGGTTGTTAATGAGTCTTCCTGCAATCCTGATGCCACATTCTTCTCCATATAATCCAGCTTCTCAAATTATTTGCTCAGCATACAAACTAAATAAGTATGGTAAAAGGATACAACCCTGACATACTCCCTTCTTGATTTTAAACCATGCAGTGTCCCCTTGTTCTGTTCGAATGACAGATATTTTCATATACCTGTCAGTTTCAGACAACTTCATTCATTAATACTCCAGGTCTTTCTCCCAAGCCTTTTTGCCGTCCCTGTTCACTTCTCCATTCAGTTATTTGCTTTTGTTCAGCAGGCATTCACTAGGTGCCAGGAATTCAATTATTTCTCATCTTCCTTTGTCCAATTCTCTTTCTCCTTCCCCCACATCTCTCCCCCTTTCCCCTCGTCTTTTCACCTCACTATTCTCAACTGGCCAGTTTATGGAACTGAAAGACATCCTAGAATTAAAAGTTTTAGATTTTCAGGTGGTAAATAAAATCCAGACAGATAGAGGCTTTCCTGTCCTTCTCCAAAACAAGTTGCTTTTTATATTCTGTTAGCCAAAAACACTTGCTATTCAGTTTAGGTAAAATGCTCCAGGCATCTCTCTTCCAAGGGAGCATTAGAAAGATCCTCCTGAAGACAGCAAATTGGACTCTGGGAGCCTAGGTATGATTCTGGCAGCCCAGGCCCCTTGCCCTCAGCAGAGGCCCAAAGGATGTCCCAGTGGATTGAACTACTTCATGGTCACCAAGGTTCCCTGCCTCACCCTAGTTTTAAAGGCCTCTGGCATTTACCTTCCTGACAGCTCCTACTCCTCTCCAGGCCCCTCCCACGAGCTCTGGTCACAGGGACCCACCTCAAAGACACCTGCTTTCTCCCCAGACCCGGTGTTTGGAAGCTGTGTTCCCTTCTCCACAGCCTGTTGCTTTGCAATCTGAAGACCTGGGTTGGCCTGCCAAGCCATGGTCTCTAACTAGGCCCTTCCCCACTAGGTCAAATGGGGGCACAGTAATGACTGTAGCTGCTCACCCCATAAAACTGCTGAGGGCTAGGAACTTCTAGCTACAACTGGTGAGAGACCACCTGTCCCCCACACACCCACGCTAATTTACTGAAGAAATGCTCAGAACAGCCTCTAGTTAAGAGGAAAAAAAAGAAATCACTCACATAAAAAAAGAAATGAGGCTGGGACTATACACTGGAGATGGATAGATGGAAAGATAAGGCAGAAGCACAAACACGTGATATGAAACATATACAATGTGTGACCTTATTTGGATCCTGATTCTAACAAACCAGCTATAAAATTCACTTGTTAAATTTTGGGGTGGGGGGAGTAATGATAATGGCTCTGTAGTTATATTTTTAGAAAGACTTCTTATTTAATAAACATATACTGAAATATTTAAGTGTAGGGGAGAAATGGGTGGTGGCATAGCTCAAACAAAACTGTTCAAGAGTTTATAATCAGTAAAGCTGGTTGATAAGTACGTGGGATTCATTCTTTTCCCTACATGATGTTTTTGAAATTTTCATAATAAAGTTTTCTTTTCAGCTACTTGATTTGTTTTTACATGAACAAGCCTCCATCACAGCCAGTCACACTGTGGGGTTCCCCTGCTGCCATCCTGACCAAATCTGAACCGGATGTGAGTTTGAAAGAAAACCTACAAACAGTAGCAACTGCCTTCCCCTTGGGGTAGGGGAGCAATTCCCCAGACAGGAAAAGGGTGTGGGTGTGCTTAAGCATCTCCTGACCCCTCACTCCCACTAGACCAGGACAAGCCCCACAGCTCTGTCTTTACCTTCTGCTCCACCTGGAATGGAGTCTGGTCTCCTAGAGCTATTAGTTTCTGTAGGAAACATAACTGACACAGCGGAGCCTCAGGGCCTCAGTCTGTAAAATGGGGATCAACTCCCGGCCTCAGCACCTTCCTTCCCCTCACACCAATTATGTAGCTTTGAAGCTTCGGGTCACTGACCCAACAGATCTGGTGGAACTTCAAGAATCTCCCTCCTGGGCCACAGGCGGGTCAGTACCAATGCCCCAAAACAAAGCAAGCTCGCAATCCCTGGAGGGATCAAGGAACCTCATGGCAGAGAGAACTGAAACAGGAGACAATCCCAAATATGCCCAAATGTGAACTGATGATGGTGTCTCTGGATTTAACAGTGGGAGAACATTCACTCACAGAGCCAAACCCAAAAGTTGACTTGCCCCTAAATCTCCCTCCCTGCACCAGTACTCTGCGGCCCACACTGTCACTAGTGGACTTAGAGGCAGGGACCAAGCTTGGGTACAAGCTCCACCAGATAGCTCTCTGGGCCTTGGTGTCTCTGTCTTTAAAATGGAGACAATAACTCCTGGCCTCCTCATAGGGTTGTTTCCAAGATTATTTTTTTTTAAAAAAAGAGAGAGAGCACTTTATAAATTATAACCAGTTCCCAAACAGTGTTTCCCAGAATGTGATCAAGATCAGTTTGGAAAATGTGGCATCTGTAGGTATTTATAATCTAACCTGGCTTATATATATCACATGCAAGTGAGCATGATAAAGGCTCTGAGAAGTCCTGCAATTTAAAACAAAAAGTCCCTTAAATGTTATTGAATACATTACTTCCAAGTTGCAATCTCACTGGCTCCTCAAACCTTTTATTATGGCATACCTATTAACTGCTCAGCCTACTTAAGACCTCTGAAGACAAGCTTCAGAAACACAGCCCATTCTGTCTTGGGCCCAGCTTGTTTCTCTGTGGTGCCAGCCTCTCAGATCCCCATACTCTCCACCCAGGCCCCAATTCCCTCTCTGTGAGCTAGTTCCCATTCCCACCCTTACCAGTTCCATTCCAGCTCATCACCCCGAGGGAAAAGAGGGGAACCTGCAATTTATCCATTTTGCTCATCAACCTCTCCCAAACATGCAGCTTCAGTTCTGGCCACTATCCCTCACTGCCATGCTCAGAACTGCCACAAAGCCTCAAACCCATTGTCCATCCTGCCACCTAACATTTTCTCTGCCCAAACATACCCTGTCCTTCCCAAACACCCATCAGGAGCCTGTCCACATTCAGCTGCTTCCCTAAAGCCTTCTCCCTTTTCTCTGAGCTGCACAATCTAACAGACAGCTGGCTACCCTCTGACTACCTCCCTGTCTCCCTGTCCATTTTGCCAGCTCTTCAAGACCAGAGATTTTATGCTATACATCTTTGAAGGGTAATAATGCTAATGGGTAAAAGAATGCACTCAGAAACCTGGGTTCAAATCCTGGTTCCACCACTTATTGGCTGGGAGATCAAGTTAACTTCTCTGTGCCTCAGTTTCCTTATCTGTAAAATGGGGAAAAGTCTCCCCTTATGGGTGTTTGTGTTGTGAGTAGTTAATGAGTTAATTAAAGTGCTTAGGACAGTGTCTGGCACACAGTGAGGACCAGTTAAGTGTTAACTATTATTAATAAGAAGCAGCTATGGTGGCATAGTGCCTAAGGCATCTGACTGCTAACCAGAAGGTTGCCAGTTCAAACCCACCAGCCACTTCACAGAAGGCAGACTGGGCAATCTACTTCCATACAGATTTACCACCTCAGAAATCCAAAGGGGTTCACTATGAGTCAGAATCAACTCGATGGCAGTGAGTTTGTTTTCTTTTAAATTATTATTAATAATATTGTTATTATCATGTCTTTCCCACGGAACAAGAGGCTGGGCAGTCTTTAAAAACTCTTCATATCTGTATTTATTTACTCCCTGCCTCCTTCTACAAAGGCTCTCAAGTGTCTGTGCATAGAGAGAGGGCGCAGGAAGGGCTCTCCAGACGGAGATGAAGGCCCCTTCTTAGAACTTGATGTTGGAGACTGGGGCGGGGTCTTTCCCCTCTGCCCCATCAGGGTTCTTTCCCATCCGAGTACAAGAGCCCAGCCCAGCCAAACCAGCCATGCTGCTAAAGCTTCCGACTGCCAGAACTGGATGGGTCCTGAGTTCCACCACAGATGAAGAAACTGAGGCTTGCCAGGCCTCTTTCCCACTTCACCGCCCCGCTCTGGTGCTTCGTCAAACATTACCCTTGTCTGTGAACGGAGCTCCGTTCTCAATTTACTTTGAGGAAGAGGAGGGAGGTCAAAGCGAGCCAAAAGGAACCCAAGTAGTCACAGCCTTCACCTGCTGGAGTTTAGAGAACCTTGGGGGACAGAGTCCAGCCCAACCACTGATACGTGCAGGTACCACCATTTCACGGTAGAGAGTTACCAACATGATGAGAAAAGGCAAAGAAAGCTTATTCTATTTTTCTCTCTTTCCCCAAAGAACCCAATCTGGTTGTGATTTTCTCCCGGGGCAGGACCCTCCTAACTACCCCACTGAGCCTAAAACTAGCACTGCAGTGAGGGTAATCCCTTAGGCGACTATCGCGGCTAGAGACTTTCTGGGCGCGCTTCCCGGAGAAGGCTGTGCGTTTCCCGCGCTCGGAGCCTGTGAACTAGCCCCTTCCCTCACTCACCAGTATCCCGAACAGTGTATCCGGCGCTCGGGCTGGTTCGCCGGTTGCCTCCGCCGCCGGGCAAGACCAGCGTCTGCAGCTGCCGGACCAGCTCCGGCACGCGGTTCCAGTGGCCCTCCGCGCGGCAGCGCTCCAGCTCTCCCTCCACCTTCAGGTGGGCGCTGTGCGCGCCCTTCGCAGCCATCTTCGAACGGGTGCTGTCATGGGCGTAGCGGCTGAGAAGTGGAGACCCGGCCGGGGGCGGCGTCCAGGCTGGGGCGCACACTCGGGCGGCGGGGTTGGAGGGGGCGCGGGCAGCGGGTAGAGCCTGGGTGGCAGCAGAGGTCCAGGGAGCAGGCCCGCAGCAGCAGCAGCACCCAGTGCGCCTCCCGGCGCCACTGAGCCGGAGGGCCGGCTGCACGGCCCTGACGAATCCAGAAGTAGCCTCCGCCTCTGCTGCAGCACCTCCTCCCGCTGCTGCCGCCGTCGCTGTTGCAGCTGCCGCCATAGCCCCCGCCCCCGGCCTGGGCGCCGCCAGCTGCGG
>NW_006921711.1:6917961-6922584 GCF_000298275.1 Orycteropus afer afer | reverse complement strand
CACTTTAATACTCCGCCGAGCCCGGGCGCCTGGGAGCGCCTCGCTCCCCACCCCCTTCCCATCCCACCGGGACTAAGTTAGCCTGGGAGACCCTGGCCCCGAGGACACAGCTTTGCGTGGTGGTCCCGTCACCACTGCTGTTCCCTGCACGTCACAAATCCGGGGAGAGGCAGGCCGCTCCCACCTCTAAGAGCTACCTCCTCGGAGCCTGCCACAGTCCCCTCCCTGCCCTGCTGGGGCACGCAGGCCTAGCACACCACCCCTGGGGGTCTCCGGAAAAAGCTGGCGAGTTCTAAGTTCCTCGACTTCGGATACACCCACCCTGAGTCTTTTTCTTTTTTACTTGCTTTTTCAACAGCATGTTTCCTCTTTCCAACTTGATTGTCCCCACCCTGACATGCTGACCTAGGAGAAACCTTAGTTGCTCTGGATTTCTTGAAGATGTTAAACTGTTTCTCTAGCTAGGTATTTTTCTATTTCTTAATTCTGATATCTAAAGACAGTGACCAAAGCGTATGAAACGCTTAGCAGGCCTTAGCCCAGAGCATTGTAGGGTATTAAGAAGTTCAAAGAACCATATATAGGTCGTGGCCTAGGGGGAGGAGGCCTATTTCCACCTTCTGAGGCATTTGCTAACCAGAAGGCTGGCAGGTCAAATCACCAGCCACTCCTGGGAAGGAAGACTAGGCAATTTTTTTCTGTAGAGATACCGCCTAAGAAACCCAAGAAGGTGTAGCCAAGAGCTGGAGCCTACTCAATGGCAGTGAGTTGGTTTTTTTTTTTTTTTTTGCCCCAGAGCAGCCACTTGCTGTGTCCCTGTCTCTATTGTGAGGAAGGTTAACAGTCCCAGTTTGGGGACTAAGGCCAACATGCAAGAAACCCCACACCAAGACAAAACAAAACAAACTATATTTAAGGGTCATATCTTATGGCACATACTGAAGACTTCAGAAGGCAAGAGAGTCAGGACAAGCATTTAAGTATAGAGACTCCTGAGAGTTAGAAAAGTGTCTTGATTTTGTTGTCCACTTTCCTCCCCAGTTTAAAGATTTTTACCATTGCCTGATACGGCCTTTGGAGTAAGGCTGAACACTTCCAGTGCCAGGAAGCCTGTTGCTTTGTGTTTCTGGATAACTGTGTGAAAGGTTTATATGCCAAGTGGGACCCAAGTTCTTGGTTTTCAGTCCCACTGGCTGTTTGCCTTTGGAGCCACATAGGGTGAAGTCTACCTCCTTCTCCAGCTGTTGAAGGCCATATACCTACTCCCACCTCACCCCCAATTTCCCTGTGAATAACCAGTTATTGAATCTCTTCATGGCAACCCCGTAGGATCTTCAAGACTGATTTTTTGGCAACAGATTGCCAGGCCTTTCTTTCAAGACACCTCTGAGTAGACTCAAACTTTCAATTTTAGGTTAACAGCTGATCAAGTTAACTGTTTGTACCACCTAGGGATTCCCTGGACCAAATCTAGGTCCTTCAGTCCCTCAGGTGGCAGGCTTGGGAGCTGCTCTGAGCACCTAATGGAAAATTGGAGCAGCGCTGGCAGTTGGAATTTAGACAGTTTACTCAAGTTGGCCAATAAACTCCATTCAGTCAACTCCTCAAGACTGCTTTTCCCTACACTTTGTCTGTTCTTGAAAGTTACCAGAACCAGATTTCTCTTGGAGAGAAATGTACATGTCCCTTGGGTTAGGGTGGCCTGAGAACATGCTGTGATTTGCCCCAGGCTTGGCATTCCTGAGTGAACAGCAGAGAAGATAAGAGGAAACCGACCTAGACAGAAATAAGAAAACCTCCCCACTCCCTAGTGTTACAGAACAATAAGGAACCAACAGAAGAAGGAATTACATCTTGTTTCTCTAACCAAAACCAAAACCCCTGCCATTGAATTGATTCCAATTTGTATAGTCTTGGGGAGCTCTGGTGGCATAGAGCCTAAGACATTCAACTGCTAACCAGAAGCTTGGTGGTTCAAACTCACCAGCCACTCCTCCGAAGGAAGACTGGGCAATCTACTTCCATAGAGATACCGCCTGGGGTAGCTACAAGTTGGAACTGACTTGATGACAATGAGTTTTGTTTTTGGTTGTTTTTTGGTTAAACTCCAAAAACCAAACTCACTGCCGTTGAGTAGGTCCTGACACATAGTGAACAATGCTTCGGTTTCCACGCAATATCTCTACAGAAGTAGATTGCCCAATCTTCCTTCCGAGGAGTGGCTGGTGGGTTTGAACCGCCAGCCTTCTGGTTAGCAGTCAAGTGCTTTAGGCACTAAGCTACCAGAGCTCCTAAAAGCCCTCTAGTAACCAACATTTTTCAGAAGAGTAAACAGCCATTGAGTCAGTTCCAACTCATAGTAAGAATCTACTTGACAGCTGTTAGTTTACTCAAAAACCCTTCTAACTCTCCTTAGTCTATACTTAAATGCTTGTGTTATAAGGTTACCAGAAAATGGCAACCATGATTGAATCAATAACATTTGCCAAAGCAAAAGGCATATATATAAAATGTGTGTGTGTATGTATATGTTTAATAATCTGAAATCTTTTAGAGGAGAGTTTAGGACAAAGTCTAATGAGAGCTGCTGTCATAAACTGGCTTACTGAAAATGCTACAAAAACAACTTATGGACAGGGCAAAGTTGAGTACTGCTGACCACAGTGAGGGAGAGCCCTGCCTTAGCAGTCTTATTGGTGTCTCAGACAAAGCAATAGAAGTTCATAGGATAGTGTTGTGGATCAAATTGTGTTTCCCCCAAAAAATATGTGTTGTAAATCCTAACTTCTATACCTGTGGATAAGGAGCCCTGGTGGACACAGTGGTTAATCACTCAGCTGCTAATCCAAAGATCATTGGTTCAAACCCAACAGCCACTCTCTGGGAGAAAGATTTATAGCTTTGGGAACCCTGTGAGGAAATTCTCTGTCCTATAGGGTCACTATGAGTCAGAATTGCCTCCATGGGAGCTGGTTTGGTTTTGGTTTTTATACATGTGCATATAATCCCATCTGGGAATAAATTGTTCTCTGTTATGTTAATTAGGCTGTACCAGTATAGGATGTGCCTTAAACCAATCACTTTTGACATATTTTAAAAAAGTAGATTAGGGACAGAAGCAAGGAAGCACAGATGGGGAAAGATAAATGCCATATGTAGATTTCTAAGAAACACCAAGGTCAGACAAGGATTTTCCCCAAGAGCAGAGAGAGCCTTCCCTTAGAGCTGGTGCCCTGAATTTGGACTTCTAGCCTCCTAAACTGGTAAAAAATTAATTTCTGTTCCTTAAAGCCACCCACTTGTGTTATTTCTGTGATAGCAGTACTAAGAAACTAAGAGGGAAACGTACTTGCTGAGAAATGAAACTTTTCAGTGAGCAACAAAGATAGTGCCGTATGAGGAACTAATTTAAAAGAGGCCCTAAAACCAAGGTGGCAGAACAGAAGACTCCACTAGTTCACTTGCAGCCCTCAGCCAAGGTGGGGAGATGCTATAAGCGTCTAGATGCTATAGCATCTCAAGAGAGATGCTATAGTAAGCTGTTGGTCTCTAATGATTCCCATGAAATTAAGCCTGAACACTGAGATTTTGCTGAAATCTCTTATCTATGAATTGGTAGAAAGGATTATAGTAATTAGCTGGGGCCAGAATGGAAGTGTTGAAGAGCTGGAGAGTTCTGGTAACATGGCAGAATAAACAGACAAGCTACACAGACTCTCTTCAACCAAAGAAAAGAGAAAGAAATTGACACAGATACAGAACATAATTCTGGAGCCCTGAGTTTTGAAAGGAAGGATACAGAAGTAGATTAAATACCAACTAGCAGAAGAACCTGAATAAAAACAGTGAATAAGGAGACAAACGGAACTGTGGACTGTCAGCTATACTGATGGCATGGACAGTATGAATATTTACAAGTCGTGTTAGGACCTGAGCAATAACTAAAAATTGGCCCTGCTCGCCAAGGGCTGCTTGGACAACTGCACTAGATTAAAAAGGGAAACAGCAAAGAAAGAGGCAAACCGAGCTGTGGGCTTTTGGTTGTCTGGAGGGTGCAGCCATTTTCAATATTTACAAGTAGTGTGGCCATTATAGATATTTAAAGCAGCAGCATTCAGATCTCACCTGCCTAAGTAGGAATATGCTCCGCTTGCCCAGGACAGCATGGGCAACCACACTGGAAACTGATGACTGGAAATGTGTGATAGTCCCCTTGTTACTCTTATATCCCACATTCTCTTAATGAACACTCCACCCACCTTCTGGACCAGCAAAAATTCCATCCCAGTTGTGTGCTCTGATGGAGCCTGGGTGCCATGCCCCACCCCACTCTCCCCATCCCCCCAATTGTATTTTTGTTTTTTTTTACTCTTTTTTTCTTCCTTTTTATTTATTTTTTTCTTTCTTTTTCCCTCCCACATTCTAGGTTTTTTTTCTTTTTTCTCCCTTTTCTTGGTTCCCATCTTTTTTCTTTCTTTTGGCTCTTCCCATTCTTTTTCTTTTTCCTTTTTTCTCTATTATTCATTTACTCTAGCTCTTATGTTGTTCCTTCCTTGCCAGATATTGTGTTTTTTTCTTCTTTTTCTATTTATATATCTTTTGTCTTTTTAAAATATTTCTTCT
>NW_006921711.1:6902543-6909494 GCF_000298275.1 Orycteropus afer afer | reverse complement strand
GGCCTGCTACTCTGGGCGGGCCTGAGTTGCCCCTCCTCACCTAATCCCATCGGCTGACTGCTCTTTTCTCTGTCTTCCTGGCTTTTAAACCCCTTTCTCCTCCTCCTCCCGCTTGCTACTTCGGGCGTCCTTGAGTTGTCTCTCCTCACCTGTAAACCTGGGGCTGACTGCTCTTCTGTCCGGGTTCCTGGCTTTTTATCCCCTTCCTCCTGCTCTTCTGGTCTGCCACTGTTGGCGGGCCTGAGTTGCCTCTCCTCACCTAATCCCTTCGGCTGACTGCTCTTCTCTCTGGCTTCCTGGCTTTTAAACCCCTTTCTCCTGATCGTCCCACTTGCTACTTCGGGCGTCCCTGAGTTGTCTCTCCTCACCTGTAAGCCTGGAACATTTCTAGACAAGCAAAAATTAAGGGAATTTGTTAAACCCAGATCAACCTTACAAGAGATGCTAAAGGGAGTCCCTTAACAGAGAATCAACAACAACAAACAGCAGCCAACCATTAACACAAAGGATGGCACAACCCTGAAACCAACCCAGTTATGGAAATATATAAAGTAAAATAAGCTTACAAGACTGTAACGAGGGAACCAGAGACATCAATTGGTAAATGAAGACAACTAAAAAACCAAAAAAAGGGAAAAAATGGTATAGTTACAGAACTTCTAAATGGTGAGGAAGTCAAGACAATTTTGATATAGAACAGATTATTCTAAATTTGGGAAGAGGATTATAAATGACAGGATAACCACAAAGAAAAATAATAAACATTTGCATCAAAATAAAAAAGAGGTCAAGCACAAATATTTAGTGAATACTAAAACAATAGCAACAAAGGAAGTGATAACATTATTCATAAAAAGAATAAGCTCAGCACAGAAAATGTTACGGAACAAGGAAATCAGCAACACCACAATAAACACATAAAATGAAAGCAACAAATTCATACTTGTTGATAATTACACTGAATGTCAATGGATTAAATGCATCACTCAAGAGATGGAGAGTTGCAGACTGGATGAGAAAACATAAGCCATCAATATGCTGTCTACAAGAAACACATCTTAAAGACAAGGGAAAAAATGGACTAAAAATCAAAGGTTGGAAAAAGATTTATCAAGAAAATGGTAATCAAAAAGAGCAGGAGTGGCAATATTAATTTCTGATAAAATTGACTTTAAGACAAAAACCACCATAAGAGACAAGGGAGGACATTATATATTGATTAAAGGATCAACTGAAGAACAGGACATAACAATAATAAATATCTACGTACCCAATGAAAGAGCCCCAAAATACCTAAATCAAACTTTAACAGAACTGAAAAGACAAATAGATGAATCCACAGTAATAGTAGGCGACTTTAATACACCACTTTCAATGAAAGATAGGGCAACTGGAAAGAAACTCAACAAAGATGCAGAAGAACTAAACAATACAATACAAGCAGTGAAACACTGTCTGATATATATCATAGGAAAACTTTATGAATAGCCCTGAAACACTGTCCGATACAGTGCTGGAAGATAAGCCCCTTAGATCAGAAAGGAAATCTACCAATTTGACTTTATAGACATCTACAGAGCACTTCACACAACAATAGTATAATATACATTCTTTTCTAGTACACATGGAACATTCTCCAGTATAGACTATATGTTAGGCCACAAAGCAAGCCTTAATAAATTGAACAACACTGAAATACTGCAAAGCATCTTCTCAGATCACAATGCTACAAAATTAGAAATCAACAATAGGAAGATGAATGGAAAAAGAGAAAGCACATGGAAACTGAGGAACTCTCTTCTTAAAAACAACTGGGTAATAGAAAAAATTAAAAACTTCCTTGAATCAAATAAGAATGAAAACACAACATACCAAAATTTTTTGGACACAGCAAAAGCAGTGATCAGAGGCCAATTTATAGCAATAAATGGACACATCACAAAAGAAGAAAGAGCCAAAATCAATACATAACCCAATATCTCCAACAATTAGAAAAAGAGCAGGAAAAAAGTCTACAGTCATGAGAAGAAAAGAAATAACGATTCAAGCAGAAATAAATGAAACAGAAAACGGAATGACAATAGAAAAAAATCAACAAGACTAGAAGTTGGTTTTTGAAAAGATAAAATTCACAGACCACTGGCAAAGCTAACAAAGGAAAAGAGGGAGAGAATACAAATAACACAAATAAGAAACAAAGTGGGTGACACAATAACAAAACCAACTGAAATAAAAAGGATAATATCAAGATACTATAAAGAACTGTATGCCAACAAATTTGAAAATCTAGAAGAAATGGACAGATTTCTAGAAACATGCTACTTACTTAAACTAGCACAGACTGAGGTGGAAAATTTGAACAGGCTCATAACAAAAGAAATTGAACAGGTCATAAAAAAAAAAAATTACCAACAAAAAAAAATTCTGACCCAGATGGTTTCACTGGAGAATGTTACCAAACATTCAGAGAACTGAAACCAATCCTACTCAAACTATTCCAGAACATAGAAAAGGATGGAACCCTCTCAAATTCATTTCATGAAGGAAGCATAACCTTGATACCAAAACCAGGCAAAGAAACCACTAAAAAGGAAAACTACAGACCAATAAACCTCATGAATATAGATGCAAAAACCTTCAACAAAATCCTAGCCAACAGACTCCAATAACACATCAAAAAATAATAATAATACAAATAATAATATACCTTGTGACAAAGTTGGAGAGGTCAGGAAGTAGGGGAGCGGCAAATGGCCAGGATAGGTAAGGGGAGAGGTCAGGAAGTGAGTGGAGCAGTTTGGAACAGCTAACAGAGACAAACTTGTCTGTCAGTTTGCTGTACGGGGGTGGCTGGCATGTTGCTGTGAGGCTGGATGCTATGCCATTGGTGTTTCAAAAGCCAACAAGGTTACCCATAGTGGACAAGTTTCAGTGGAGCTTCCAGACTAAGACAGACTTGGAAGAAGGAAGAGGTCATCCACTTCTCAAAGAATGGGCCAGTGAAACACTTAGGAATAGCAGTGAAACACTGTCTGATATATTACAGGAAAACTTTATGAATAGCCCTGAAACACTGTCCAATACAGTGCTGGAAGATGAGCCCCTCAGATCAGAAGGCATTCAAAATATAACTGGAAAAGAGCTGCCTCCTCAGAGTAGAGCCAACCTTAATGATGTACATAGAGTATAGCTTTCATGACCTCCATTTGCTTATGTAGCACAACTCAAAACAAGAAGAAACAGCTGAAAACATCCATTGATAATCGTAACATGGAATGTATGGAATATGAATCTAGGAAAATTGGAAGTTGTCAAAAATGAAACATAAAGATTGATATCCTAGGCATTAGTGAGCTGAAATGAACCTGTTTTGGCCATTTTGAATCAGATAACCATATGATCTACCATGCTGGGGATGACAAATTAAAGAGGGATGATGTGGCATTCATCATCACAAAGAATGTTTCAAGATCTATCCTAAAGTACAATGCTGTCAGTGATAGGATAATACCTGTATGCCTAAAAGGAAGGAGTTAATACTATTATTCAAATTTACACACCAACCACCAAGCCAAAGATGAAGAAATTGGAGATTTTTGCCAACTTCTGCAGTCTGAAATTGATCAAACATGCAATCAAGATGTGCTGATTATCACTGGTGACTGGAATGCAAAAGTTGGAAACAAAGAAGAATCACTGGTGGTTGGAAAATTTGGCCTTTGTGATAGAAATAACGCTTGAGATTGCATGACAGAATTTTGCAGGACTAATGACTTATTCATTGCAAATACCTTTTTTCAACAACACAAATGGTGGCTATACATGTGGACTTTGCATAACGGAGTACACAGGAATCAGACTGACTATATCTGTGGAAAGAGGCGATGGAGAAGCTCAATATTTTCAGCCAAAACAAGGCCAGGAGCTGATTGTGGAACAGACAATCAACTACTCATATGCAAGTTCAAGGTGAAGTTGAAGACAAAACAAGTCCATGAGACCAAAATATGACCTTGAATATATCCCTCCTGAATTTAGAGACCATCTAAAGAATAGATGTGATACACTGAACACCACTGACCAGAAATCAGAGGAACTGTGGGATGACATCAAGACATCATCCATGAAGAAAGCAAAAGGTCATTAAAAAGACAGGAAAAAAAACCACACCAAAATGGATATCAGAAGAGACTCTGAAACTTGCCCTTGAATAGAGAGTAGCTAAAGCAAATGGAAGAAATGACAAGATAAAAGAGCTGAACAGAAGATTTTAAAGAGCAGCTCAGGAAGATAAAGTCAATTATTACAATGAAATGTACAAAGACCTGAGTTAGAAAACAAAAAGGGAAAAACACCCTCGGCATTTCTCAAGCTGAAAGAACTGAAGAAAAAAAAAAACTAAGCCTCAAGTTGCAATACTGAAAGTTTCTATGGGCAATATATTGAATGATGTAGGAAACATCAAAACAAGATGGAAAGAATACACAGAGTCACTGTACCAAAAAGAACTGGTCGATGTTCATCCATTTCAGGAGGTGGCACATGATCAATGGTATTGAAGGAAGAAGTCGAAGCTGCACCAAAGGAATTGGAAAAAAACAAGGCTCCAGGAATTGATAGGATATCCATCAAGATGTTTCAACAAACAGATGCCTCACAGGAAGCACTCACTAGGCTATGCCAAAAGATTTGGAAGACAGCTACATGGCCAACTGACTGGAAGAGGTCCATATTTATACCCATTCCAAAGAAAGGTATCCTACAGAATGTGGAAATTATCAAACAATATCATTAACATCACATGCCAGTAAAACCTTACTGAAGATAATCCCAAGACAGCTGCAGCAGTATATTGACAGAGAACTTCCAGAAATGCAAGCTGGATTCAGAAGAAGACATGGAATGAGGGATATCATTGCTGATGTCAAGTGGATCTTAGCTGGAAGAAAGAATACCAGAAAGATGTTTACTTGTGTTTTACCGACTATTCAAAAGCATTCGATTGTGTGGATCATAACAAATTGTGGACAACACTGAGAAGAATAGGAATTCCAAAACACTTAATTGTACTAATGAAGAACCTGTACATAGACCAGGAAGCTATCCTTCAAACAGAACAAGGGGACACTGCATGGTTTCTAATCAGGAAGGGAGTACGTCAGGGTTGTATTATTTCACCATCCTTAGTCAATCTGTATGCTGAGCAAATAATCCGAGAAACTGGATTATATGAAGAATGTAGCATCAGGATTGGAGGAAGACTCCTAAAAAACCTGCAATACAATGATGATACAACTATGCTTCCTGAAAATGAGGATGACTTGAAGCACTTACTGATGAAGACTGAAAACTACAGTCTGCCGTATGGATTGAAAAAAAAAAAAAAAAAAAAAGAGGCAACTCACTGCCATTGAGTCAATTCGACTCATAGTAACCACTCCACGGGTTTCTGAGGCAGTATCTCTATAGAAGTAGATTCCCCAGTCTTCCTTCCAAGGAGTGGCTGGTGGATTTGAACTGCCAGCCTTCTGGTTAGCAGTCAAATGCCCAAGGCACTACGCTATCAGAGCTCCTGCAGTATGGATTACAACTCAATATAAAGAAAACAAAAATTCTCACAACTAGACCAATAAGCAGCATCATGATAAATGGAGAAAAGACTGAAGTTGTCAAAGAAGTCATATTACTTGGTTCTACAATCAACACCAATGGAAGCAACAGTCAAGATATCAGAGGACATATTGCATTGGGCAATTCTGCTGCAAAAGACCTCTTTCAAGTGATGAAGAGCAAAGATTTTTCCTTGAAGGCTAAGGTGTGCCTGACACAAGCCATGGTATTTTCAGTCACCCCATAGGCATGTGAGAACTGGACAATGAATAAGGAAGACTGAAGAAGAATCAATGCTTTTGAGTTGTGGTGTTGGAAAAGAATGCTGGAATTACCATGAACTGCTAACAAATCTGTCCTGGATGAAGTGCAGCTGGAATGCTCTTTGGAAGCAAGAATGGCCAGACTTTGTCTCATTTACTTTGGTCATGTTGTAAGAAGGGACCATTCTCTAGAGAAGGATATCATGCTTGGTAAAGTGGAGGGTCAAAGAAAAAGAGGTAGGCCCACAAAAAGATGGATTGACACAGTGGCTGCAATAATGGGCTCAAATATAGCAAGGATCATGTGGCTGGCACAGGACTGGGCAGTGTTTTGTTCTTCTGTGCATAGGGTTGTTATGAGTCTGAGATGACTTGGCGGCACCTAACAACAATAACAACAACAACATGACTGGGTGGGGTTCACACCAGGTATGCAAGGATGGTTCAACATTGGAAAAACAATTAATGTCTTTCATCACATAAATAAAACAAAGGAAAAGAAATACATGATCATATCAATCCATGCAGAAAAGGAATTTGATAAAACCCAAAACACATTCCTGATGAAAACTCTCAGAAAAGTAGGAAAGAAGGGAAATTCCTCAACATAATAAAGGACATATATACAAAACCAGGGAGCTCTGGTGGCATAGTGCTTAAGGCAATTGACTGCTAACCAGAAGGCTAGTGGTTCACACCTACCAGCTACTCCTCGGAAGGAAGATGGGGCAATCTACTTCCATAGTAATACTGCCTCGGAAACCCAAGGAGGGGTCCACTATGAGTTGGATGCAACTTGACAGCAGTGCATAGTGTGTATACAAAACCAACAGCCAACACTAATCTCAATGGAGAGAGACTGAAACCATTCCCCTTGTGAACAGGAACCAGACAAGAATGCCCTCTATCTCCACTTCTATGCAGCACTGTATTGGAAATCTTGTTATTATTGTTGTTTGTGCCATAGAGTCAGACAGACTCATAGCAACCCCTTCTTGGGTTTCCAAGGCAGTATCTCTATGGAAGTAGATTGCCCAACCTTCCTTCCGAGGAGTGACTGGTGGGTTTGAACTGCCAG
>NW_006921711.1:6899877-6902083 GCF_000298275.1 Orycteropus afer afer | reverse complement strand
GGTTCAAACCCACCAGCCACTCCTCAGAAGGAAGATGGGGCAATCTACTTCCATAGTGATACTGCCTCGGAAACCCAAGGAGGGGTCGCTATGAGTCGAGTCCGACTCAATGGCATATAACAACAACAACAACAACAAATATGTATACACACACACACACACACACACACACACACACACACACATATATATATATATGCATAAATTTTACCAGGGACACAAAAGACCTGTGCAAAGAAAACTACAAAACACTACTTCAGGAAACTGTAAGAGATCTACATAAATGGAAGAACATACCATGCTCATGGACAGGAAGAGTGAACACTGTGAAAATGTCAATACTACCCAAAGCAATCTATACATTCAATGCAATTCCAATCCAGATCCCATCAACATTCTGTAAGGATATGGAAAAAACAACCACTAACTTTATATGGAAAGGAAAGAGACTTCAGATAAGGAAGGCACTATGGAAGAAGAACAAAGTAAGAGGTCTCTCACTCCCAGATCTCAAAACCTACTATACAGCCACAGTAGTCAAAACAGCCTGGTATTGGTACAATGATAGACACATGACCAGTGGAATAGAATTGAGAACCCAAAAATAGATCCGTCGACCCATGGTCAGCTGATTTTTGACATAGGACCAAAATACATTCAATGGGGAAGAGACAGTCTCCTCAACAATTGGTGCTGGCAAAACTGGTTATCCATTTGCATAAAGATCAAACAAGATCCACACCTCACACCATACACACAAATTAACTCGAGATGGATCAAAGACTTAAATGTGAAACCTAAAACTATAAAGTTTCTCAAGGAAAAAATAAGGGCAAATGTAGGGGCCCTAATTTATGGCACAGACTGTCAAGCATAACCCAAAATGAACAAATAGCAGAAGATAAACTAGATGAGTGCTGTTGTTATTAGGTGCCATCAAGTCATCCCTGATTCATAGCAACCCTATGCATAGCAGAAGGAAATACTTTCCGATGCCAACCTCATGATCCTTGCTATACCTAAGTCCATTGTTGCAGCCACTGTGTCAATCCATATCATTGAGGACCTTCACCTTCTTTGTTGACACTCCACTTTACCAAGCATGATATCCCTCTCCAGGAAATGGTTCCTTCTGACAACATGACCAAAGTAGGTGAGATGAAGGCTGGCCATTCTTGCTTCCAAGGACCATTCCAGCTGCGCTTCTTCCAGGACAGATCTGTTAGTTCTTTTAGCAGTCCATGGTACTCTTAGAATTTTTCTCCAACACCATAACTCAAAAGCATCAACTCTTCTTCGGTCTTCCTTATTCACTGTCCAGCTCTCACATGCATAAGAGGTGACTAAAAATACCAGGGCTTGGGTTCAGCACACCTTAGTCTTCAAGGAGATGTCTTTGCTTTTCATCACTTGAAAGAGGTCTTTTGCAGCATATGTGCCCAATGCAATACGTTGTCTGATGTGTTGACTGCTGTTTCCATTGGTGTTGGTTGTAAAGCCAAGTAGTATGAAGTTTTTGACAACTTCAATCTTTTTTCCATCCATTGTGAAGATGTTTATTGGTCCAGTTTTGAGGATTTTTGTTTCTTTATATTGAGGTGTAATCCATAGTAAGACTGTAGTCTTTAATCTTCATCAGTAAGTGCTTCAAGTCATCCTCACTTTCAGCAAGCAAAGTTTTGTCATCTGCATATCAGATTGTTAATCAGTTGTTAGTGAGATAATTGGGACCTTCTCAAAATTAAATTTTTATATGCTTCAAAAGATGTCTCCAAAAGAGTAAAAAGAGAACCTACAGATTGGGAAAAAATATTCGGCAACAACATACCTGACAAGGGACTTATCTCTAAAATTTACAGAAAACTCCAACACCACAGCAACAAAAAGACAAAATCCAATTAAAAAATGGGCAGAGACATGAATGGACACTTCACCAAAGAGGATATTCAGGAGGCCATATAATACATGAAGAAATGTTCATGATCATTAGCCATTAGAGAGATGCAAATAAAAATAAAAATCAGATACCATCTTGCCCCAGCACTAATAGCAAAGTTCAACAAGACAGAAAATAACAAATGCTGGTGAGGATGTGGAGAGATTGGCACTCTCATACACTGCTGGTGGGACTGTAAAATGGTACAACCACTGTGGAAAGCAGTATGGCGATTCCTTAAAATTCAGAATTAGAAATACCATTTGATCC
>NW_006921711.1:6888162-6898737 GCF_000298275.1 Orycteropus afer afer | reverse complement strand
CTGGTACTGAACTCACTCCTGTGGCTTTCAGCCAAACAACAGACAGGCATATGGAGTGAACATTTACATCAGGTAGATATATTCATTGGAGTGATCAGTTGTGGGAAAACAGAAGGGCAGTGTTTACACAGGAAGATAGCTCATGGGCTGGGAGTGCATGGGAGGGAAGGACATTGGGAAGAGGTAACTATGGGGAGGAAGTCAAAGAGAACTGCAGTCAGTGTCATGAAACAAAATGTGTATGAACTGCAGTTCAGAAAATGAGTTTGCTCTGTAAACTTTCACCCAAATCATATTAATTATTATTATTTTTTAAAGTGTTGAAGAGTGAATTTTAACTCACAAAAGGCCTGTTTATGATTGTGTCCCTAGAGAAAAAGTTTGGTTACCTAGGACCTGGTTAAGTAAAAAAATGGCATGGAAATTTCAGGCAAGTTGGGAACTCACTGCCTCAATAGCCAATAAGACCCAGAAATCAATCTTGGTTATCTTTCCGTTATTGTTTTCCACTGTTGGTTGTCTGGAGTAAGGGATTTATCTCCATGGGATAAATCTTGTGGCAGGAAATGCACTTTACTTTGACAAAATCCCTGGTGGCACAAATGGGTTAAGCACTCAACTACTAGTTGAAAGGAGATGGTTCAAACAGGCCTGGTGATCTGCTTCTGAAAGGTTAAAACCAAACCAAACTCACTGCCATCGAGTGGGATCTGACTCATAGCGACCACTCCTTGGGTTTCCTAGGCAGTATCTCTACAGAAATAGACTCCTCAGTCCTCCTTCCAAGGAGCAGCTGGTGGGTTTGAAACACCTGCCTTCTGGTTAGTAGTCAAATGCCTTAGGCGCTATGCCACCAGAGCCTCCTCTGAAAGGTTGTCACCTTAAAAATCATATGGCACAGTTCTACTCTGTGTACATGGGCCTGCCATGAGTCAGAATCCACTGAAAAACAACTAACAAAGCAGCAATGGAATTCTTATGCCCTCTCGGAGCTAAAGCAGTATGCAGATAGACTCAGTTTTAGATATATTCTCATCTTAGAATAGAAAAAAAGGTCCTACACATATGGAACCCGTACATAGGCCAGGAGGCTGTCATTGAAACAGAACAAGGGGATACTGCATGGCTTAACATCAGGAAGGGTGTGTGTTAGGTTTGTATCCTTTCACCATACTTACTCAATCTGTATGCTCAGCAAATAATCCAAAAAGCTGGACTATATGAAGAAGAACATGACATCAGGATTGGAGGAAGACTCATTAACAACCTGAGATATGCAGACAACACAACTTTCCTTGCTGAAAGTGAAGATGACTTGAAGCACTTACTGATGAAGATCAAAGACTACAGTCTGCAGTATGGATAACATCTTAAACGTAAAGAAAATAAAAATCCTCAGAACTGGACCAATAAGCAGCATCACAATAAATGGAGAAAAGATTGAAGTTGTCAAAGATTTCATATTACTTGGTTCCACAATCACCACCAATGGAAGCAGCAGTCAAAAAATCAGACGATGTACTGCACTTGGAAAATATGCTGCAAAAGACCACTTTATAGTGCTGAAGATCAAAGATATCTCCTTGAAGACTAAGGTGCACCTAACCCAAGCCATAGTATTTTCAATTGCCTCATATGCATATGAAAGCTGGTTAATGAATAAAGAAGACTGAAGAAGAGTTGATGCTTTTGAGTTGTGGTGTTGAAGAATACTGAAGGTACCATGGACTGCCAGAAGAACTAACAAATCTGTCTTGTAAGAAGTGCAGCCAGAATGATCCTTGGAAACGAGAATGGCCAGACTTTGTCTCACCTACTTTGGTCATGTTGTCAGAAGGGACCATTCTCTGGAGAAGGATGTTATGCTTTGTAAAGTGGAGGGTCAGCAAAAAAAGGGGAAGGCCCTCAACAAGATGGATTGACACAATGGCTTCAATGATGGGCTCAAAGATTGTGAGGCTGGCCCAGGACCAGGCAGTGTTTCATTCTGTTGTACATAAGGTCACTATGAGTTGGAGCCGACTCAACAGCACCTAACAACAACAACATGTTGAATAAGAATATAACCAAAGGCAATTTAAGGCCTTTGAGGTCCTGTTTGAGGGTATGTTGTTAATTTTTCCTGGAGAAGATAAACAAGTATTGACTATTTTGATCTAAAACAAAAAAACAAAAAACCCATTGTCAAGGAGTTGATTCCAACTCAGGGTGACCCTATAGGACAGAGTAGAACTGCCCCATAGGGTTTCCAAGGCTATAAATCTTTACAGAAGCAGACTGCCTCATCTTTGCAACCTCATCTTTTCCATTATCACCAACACAGTGGCTGGTTGGTTTCCATCAGCATCAGCAGAGTGGCTGGTGGGTTTGAACCACCAATCTTTTGGTTAGTAGCCAAATGCCTTAACCATTGTACAACCAGAGCTCCTTGGTACAAGGTATGACGACTTCTTTTTCTCTAAGGCTTTTGATTATTGTTTTACTCCTTTTCCATCTCCTTTTAGAGGCTACTGTTTGTTTGGATAGAGGTTTAGGTAGGTCAATCTGAACTAGATGGGATTAACTCAAGTAATTTTGCCAATCTCAGTAGAGTTTTTTGCTCACAAGAGAGTTTCAATCTATGCTT
Organism: Orycteropus afer afer; assembly: GCF_000298275.1. Lineage (NCBI taxonomy): Eukaryota > Metazoa > Chordata > Mammalia > Tubulidentata > Orycteropodidae > Orycteropus > Orycteropus afer. Next base: position 6,896,111 of record NW_006921711.1, on the reverse strand, counting down.
GATTTACACACAAAAATACTTGTCCTCATTATGAACAAGTGTGTCATCAGGGATTACGGGAAGAAATCATCAGGGATTACGAAGAATTTCATTAGCACAGTACAGTAAATCCCTTCCTATTAAATTAGTGTCACAAAGGAAAAAAGAATGCCCCTCAGTTAAAGGTCCGATTATGTATCTGAAGATTATTAGAGAGACATGACCTGAGTAGTTTGTTGACCCCAAAAAAGAGATAGTATAATAGTGGCCAGGTTTAAATGATATTACTGTGCCCATATCAATGAAACATTTATAAGGTTGTTTGTAATTTCTAGAGAAATCTTTTCTTCTGGGTTTAACGACAGAATGGGAAATTGAACACTTTCATTGACCACATCATTTCTACTAACATATGAACTGATAGGTAGAAATCTGTGCATCTTGGGTTATATGCTCCTAAAACTACTATATTCTAAAAACACAAAACAAAAAAACCCAAACCCACTGCCACTGAGTCAGATCCAACTCATAGTGACCCCTCACTGGGTTTCTGAGGCAGTATCCCTATAGAAGTAGATTGCTCAACCTTCCTTCCAAGGAGTGTCTGGTGGGTTTGAACTCCCAGCCTTCTGGTTACAGTCAAATGCTTTAGGCACTATGCCACCAGAGCTCCCTACAATATTCTAAATTTCTTTGTAAACTTCTATCATGGAGAGGGCTTAGAAAGCCTTACAATAGCTTTTAGCTAAAAATGATACCAGAGCTTAAAATCAACCCTAAAAGGTTTTCTCTACTCTGAAGGGAATTTACTTTTAAGAGATAAGACAGCTTTGGGGGATCTGGCCAAGAGAGAAGAGGAATAGATCAGAGGAAGAGACAGAAACAGGGAGATCTTGACTAAAGTTGACAGGCATCATTATCACATTTTTTTTTTATCTCAAGGGGAACATTTTTAATATTTCTTCAAGTATAATATTTGTTGTTGAGTAATTATAGTTAAGAGATTAAGGAAGTCTCTCTTATTTCTAGTTTATTAAACATTTTTAATTGTGGTTGAAGTAGTATTTTACAAATGGTTTTTCTGCATTTATTGAGATGATCTATGATTTTTCTCCATTAAATCTATTAATGTGGTGAAATATTTTTTCAAATGTTAAACCATCCTTGCATTTCTGCAATAAATTCAACTTGGCCATGATCTATTTTTCTTTTTTATAATTGACTGATTTGATTTGGAATCTCCACTTTACCTGAAGCATGACATCCTTCTCCAGAGAATGGTCCCTTCTGACAACGTAACCAAAGTAAGAGAGACGAAGTCTGGCCATTCTTGCTTCCAAGGAGCATTCTAGCTGCACTTCTTCCAGGACAGATTTGTTAGTTCTTTTAGCAGTCCATGGTACTTTCAGCATTCTTCACCAACACCACAACTCAAAAGCATCAACTTTTCTTCGGTCTTCCTTATTCATTGTCCAGCTCTCACGTGCATATGAGGCAAATGAAAATATCATGGCTTGGGTTAGGCACATCTTAGTCTTCAAGAAGGTATCTTTGCTCTTCAGCACTTGAAAGAGGTCTTTTGCAACAGATTTGCCCAATGTAATACATCTTTTGATGTTCTGACTGCTGCTTCCTTCAGCACTGATTATAGAACCAAGTAATATGAAGTCTCTGACAACTTCAATCTTTTCTCCATTTATTGTGATGCTGCTTATTGGTCTAGCTGTAAGGATTTTTGTTTTCTTTATATTGAGATGTAAGCCATACTGCAGACTGTAGTCTCCAATCTTCATCAGTAAGTGCTCTAAGTCATCCTTACTTTCAGCTAGTAAAGTTGTGTCGTCTGCATATCTCAGGTTGTTACTAAGCCTTCCTCCATTCCTGATGTCACGTTCTTGTTCATATAGTTCAGCTTCTTGGATTATTTGGTCAGCATACAGATTGAGTAAGTATGGTGAAAGGATACAACCCTTACTCACTCCCTTCCTGATTTTAAACCATGAAATATCCCTTTGTTCTATTTGAACAACAGCCTCCTGGTCTACATACAGGTTCTTCATGAGTACATAACTGTGCTCTAGAATTTCCATTCTTCTCAATGTTATCCACAATTTGTTATGATCTGTTGTTGTTCTTGTTATGTGCTGTTGAGTCGGACCCAACTCATCACGACCCCTCAAGTTCCCGAGGCAGTATCCCTACAGAAGTAGATTGCCCAACCTTCCTTCCAAGGAGTGGCTGGTCGCTTTGAACTGCCAGCCTCCTGGTTAGCAGTCAAGTGACTTAGGCACTACGCTACTAGAGCTCCCTGTTATGATCTACACAATCGAGTGCCTTTGCATAGTAAATAAAACACAAGTAAACATCTTTCTGGTATTCTTTGCTTTGAGCCAGGATCCATCTGACAGCAGCTATGATATCCCTTGCTCCACATCCCATTCTCAATCCAGCTTGCATTTCTAGAAGGTCTCTGTCAATATACTGCTGCAGCCATTTTTGAACTATCTTCAGTAAGATTTTACTTGTGTGATATTAATGATCGTTTGATAATTTCCACATTCTGTGTGATCACCTTTCTTTGGAGTGGGTACAAATATGGATCTCTTCCAGTCAGCTGGCCAGGTAGCTGTCTTCCAAATCTGTTGGCATAGCCCACTGAGTGCTCCAGCCCAGCATCCATTTGTTGAAACATCTCAGTGGGTATTCTGCCAATTCCCAGAGCCTCGTTTTTCAACAATTCCTTCAGTGCAGCTTCGACCTCTTCCTTCAATACCATTGGTTCTCAATCATATACCACCTCCTGAAATGGATGGTCATCTACCAATTCTTTTTGAAGCAGCGACTCTGTATATTCCATCCATCTTCTTTTGATGTTTCCTGCATCATTCAACATATTGTCCATGGAATCTTTCAATAATGCAATTCAAGGCTTAAATTTCTTCCTCAGTTCTTTCAGCTTGAGAAATGCTGAATGTGTTCCTCTCTTTTGGTATTCTAACTCCAAGTCCTTGCATATTTCATTATAATAATTGACTTTGTCTTCTCAAGCTGCTCTTTGAAATCTTCTGTTCAGCTCTTTTATCTTGTTGATAGTTTTATCTTGTCGATACTTCCATCTTTTAGCTATTGTGAATAATGCTGCTATGAGCACTGGTGTACAAGTATCTGTTTGAGTCCCTGCTTTCTTTTGTGTATATACCTAGGAGTGGAATTGTGGGGTCATATGGTGATGTCATGAGCCCCTCCCCATCCTCTGTATTTTTAATAAACTTTGGTTTGTGCAGACATTTTCTCTCTCTTATTCAATTATTTGTCAGTAGAAGGCAAGGACCACTGTTCAGGGTCTCGGGCACCCTGGTAACAGTTTTGTCACTCTGCCAGCTTAAAATGAGCCTTCTTAGACACAGTGAGAGAGAATCTCACTGCCATCAAGATAGAAGAGGTGGAGGTGAGGTGGAATACTTCCTTGGACACAAGATTCCTACCTTGTGCCTCCCTGGCAGACACACCTGGCAGAGAGAGTTGCCTGGCAGTGAGAGGTACCTAGTAGAGAGACATGCACAGCAAAGAGATGGTAGCAGTGGAACCAAGAGGCACAAGACAGCAGCGGGCTTATGTGGCCCACAGAGCGAGAAAGCTGAGTGCCCTTGGACAGGAGACTTGCTGATGGAGTGGGGTGCACCTAGGTGTACCTATCTACAGGCTAAAAGAGCTTTGTAACACTTGCCTGAGCAGGGCAGAGGCCAGGCTAATAGGCCATGGGCTGGAGAGGCATGCCTGAGAGCAAGCAGAGGGGAAACTGTCCTGATTGAAGAATTGTATGCTAAGCATGCTCCCAAACCTGACTTGTAGCCTGTTACTTCCCTAATAAACCCCATAATTGTGAGTATTGTCTGTGGGTTCTGTGTAGTCATTGCAACAAATTATCGAACTGCTTGAACAATTTCTCTTAGGAAGATCAGCAAGAGGCCGGTCCCCATGAGGCGGAGGTTAGAGATGTCCCAAATGTCCAAACTCCTATGCCACTCCATCATATCAGACATTAACTCCTCCTCCTCCTCCCAGTAATTCCCCCAGTCTTAGGGTTCTGTATTTCGCTGTAACACCTCACAGAACTCACAGACGCCCAAGGGTTCGTCTCACGTAGTAGTGGTGGAGGCTGGCAGGCTGGCGAGTCCCGGGTCCGTGAGTAGATCTGGCTGATCCTCCCAACTCTCAGGGTTTGATGAACCTCGATCAGCAGATCAGATGACGGCTGCTGTCCCAAATCCAGGGGTGAGATGAGGATGATCCAAGACACAAAGCCAGAGCAAGAGGAGAGCGAATCTTCCCAGGAGATGCGTAGGTATACCCTCAGGGAAGCTAAGGGTGGTGTTTGAATTATACCCTCCAGCAAGGCAGGACTCAAGATACATTCCACCTGTGTTGCCCCAACAGAATTAACCTAAATCCCATCACAGAGTCATTATAGGGAATGACTACTACCAGCTGCCCAGCCAAGTTGATACCTGACCTTAACTCCCACACCACCCCAAACAGGCATGGATAATGGGATTTACAAAACATCACAGAATGGAGGACAATGGCTAGAAGGGCCACATCAAGCAATTCACTGCACGAACCCAGAAGAGAAGTAGTGAGTGCCGTGGAAGGGATGGTTGGGGTCAGAATTAGTAAAAAGTCTGGAGGGTGGCACCATGTCTGGCCTTATAGGAAGAAGCCTTGAGCTGCTAATGGTGATTCTGTCTTTCTCTTCTGAAGTTAGAGGTCAGAAGATGCTTCCTTCCTGCTCTTTTGGCAATTGGTCAATGAGGGTGGCCTGACTTACAGAAGAGCTAGGCTATGTTTTGGTAAGGACAAGTCTTAAGAGGTGTTGTCCACTTCACTGCCCATGCCATTTTGTCAACCACACAACTCCATTATTATTTTATTTAGCAGTAATTCCATGTTTAACTTTTTGAGGAACTGACAAATTGTTTTCCACAGTAGCTACACAATTTAACATTCCTGTTAGCAATGGGGGAGGATTCTAATTTTTCTACATCCTCACCAATACTTGTTATATTTCTTTCTCTTTTTTCCTTATTATAGCCATTTTAGTGGGTATGAAATGATATCTCATTGTAGTTTTGATTTGCATTTCCCTAATGGTTAGTAATATTGAGCATCTTTTCATGCATTTGTCATTTATGTGTTTTCTTTGGAGAAATATCTATTCAAATCTTTTACCCATTTTTAAACTGGATTGTTTGTTGTTGTTGAATTGTAAAAATTGTTTATATATTCTGGATACAAGACCCTTATCAGATCTCTGATTTACAAATATTTTCTCCCATTTTATGGATTGTCTTTTTACTTTCTTGATAGTGTCCTTTGATGCACCAAAGGTTCTAATTTTGATGAAGCCCAATTTATGTATGTTTTCTCATGTTGCTTGTGCTTTTAGTATCAGCTCTAAGAATCTATTACCAGATAAATCATAGCTGAGCAACAGTTCCCAAGAAGACTCACCTATTCATTTTTATATTTTATCCCAGGAGGAAGACTTTTTTGACTGCCTCATCCCCATCTATCTTATGTGAGTGCCTCTCCTGTGTGCACCTAAGGAAACCTGGGCTCTCCCAGGCATTTACTGTATTATCATTCTTTCCCTAAAAAAAAAAAAAAAAAAAAAAACACTGCCATCAAGTCAATTGTGACTCATAGCGAAACCTCAGAAACCCACTGGGTTTCTGAGGCAGTAAATCTTTATGGAAGTAGATTGCCCCATCTTCCTTCCTCAGAGCAGCTTGTTGTTGTTGTTATTATGTGCCGTCGAGTCAAACCCGACTCATAGTGACCCCTCCTTGGGTTTCCAAGGCAGTATCACTACGGAAGTAGGATTGCCCAACCTTCCTTCCGGGGAGTGGCTGGTGAGTTTGAACCGTCAGCCGTCTGGTTAGCAGGCAAGTGTCTTAGCCACTATGCAGCTAGTGGGTTTGAAATGTCAACCTTCTGGTTAGCAGTCAAGTGCCTTAGGCACTGCACTACCAGAACTCCTTTCATTCTTTCCCTATTAGATATTATACACCTTGAAGATAAGGAATATCATTCATTCTGTATCTCCAGCATTTAGCACAGTACCTGGACAATAGCAGACACTTACTAAGTGTTGTGGAACTACATTGAAACCTCCCTGACCATCCAGCACTGCCCAGTACAAGGAGACAGCAAATCTTCAGTGAAGTCTCTGCTGTTCACTCACTGCTCTTCTAAGGACGTAATGTTAAAAGGTGCTGATTTCTGCATCCAGGCTGATGAGGGGAAAGAGTGGAGAGCAAAGCAAACACAGAAATAAGAGGCCACGAGTACCTTGAATGAGTATGTCTCCAGGAATGAGCAATAATTATGGGACAGGTTCAGACTTTTACAGCCTGTGGAAATGGCTAGGTCTGATCTCTTCTACCTAGGTTTCTAAGGAATGTGGGGCTACTAGCTGACTTCCAGATGGTATGGTTGTAGGTATCTAGTAACTCAAGCAAGGTGGGTTTTAAGAAAGGAATCTTGCATAACTGGTATTCTGAACACACAGCATGCAATGTATCCACAAATGTCACTTTATCTTTGTCTTCCACTGCCTTCTAATTCCATTCAGTGGTGGTTAGGGTGGTACTTCTGGGCCTGAGTAAAAATTCTGGTTGGCTTACAACTTTTCTGAATACACTAAGGTGAAGAAGAGTCTGGGGTCATTTTAAGTTACAAATGCAGATTCAATTCATTAATTAAAAGGGCTCAGTCCAGTATACTAATCAATATTTAACGCTTCATTCAAAGATAAGATTCCTCTTCCATGTCCCCAAGTTGTGGGGGTGCTATCTGCAATCTGGGAGGTGGCTGTGTTCAGCTTCTTTTTCTCACTCAGTTTGTCCTCATCCTGGTGCTGTTTCTGACCTGCAAGGTCAAAAAGGAGGAAGGAGGAGAAAGAAGGGAGATAGGTGAAAGTTCCGTAAAATGGCTTTATGGGTCCTACACCTGGGGAGCCATAGGTCCCTGGCAGATGATTAAAGCTGACTTGCAGGGGCTTTCCTGGGGTCCTTGGAAACTCTCCTGCTGGACTCCTGGATCAGCTCCTTCTCCTTCAGCAGGTTCCTCCTGCTCCCCACACACTCTGCCCTAGTACTCACTGACTAGCCTCTAATCACAAAGATCTCCTGGCCCTCACAGGCCATCCCAGGTGGACAATTCCTCAACTACCTCCTCACCTGGCCCCCAGGATTACTCAGAGGGAGGCCCTCTTCTCTGCCAAGGCTGCTTTGCTTTCTCTAAACCAGCTAGCACCAGGCAAAAAAGGTCACCTCAGAGTCATGGCCTCAGTGGGTCACCTCAACTCCATAGACCTAGAAACCTGGATTCCAGGAGAATTAAAACTTCATTTCTTACACCTTAATGTTCAATAACTATCATATCTAGGCATTTCAATCAAAACTTCAAATTTAACATATTTTTTCATCAGAATGAAAAGATCACTAGTATTTTTTTCTGATTATGAAAGTAATGCTTTAAATATCAAACATAAGTAAAAATGCACAAACAGCAGAAGATAAACTAGATGATTTCCAAAAAGTAAATTCTTAAATGCATCAAAAGACTTCTCCAAAAGAGTAAAAAGAGAACCCACAAAGTGAGAAAAAATGCTTGGCAGTGACATATCTGACAAGGGACTTATCTCTAAAATTTATAGAAAACTCTAACATCTCAATATCAAAAAGACAAAGAATCCAATTAAAAAATGGGCAGAAGACATCAACAGACACTTTATCAAAGATATTCAGGTGACCAACAAATACATGAAGAAATGCTGATGATCATTAGTCATTGTTGTTGTTGTTATATGCCGTCGAGTCAGCCCCGACTCATAGCGACCCCTCCTTGGGTTTCCGAGGCAGTATCACTATGGAAGTAGGATTGCCCAATCTTCCTTCCGAGGAGTG
>NW_006921711.1:6886468-6888062 GCF_000298275.1 Orycteropus afer afer | reverse complement strand
AACCACCAGTCTTCTGGTTAGCAGTCAAGTGCCTTAGGCACTATGCTACCAGAGCTCCATCCCATAGAGGCTAATGATCTCTAATGATCATTAGTCATTAGAGAGATGCAAATCAAAACAACAGTAAGATATCATCTGACCTCAGCAATAATATCATACAAAGTTCAACAAGACAGAAAATAAATGCTGGAGAGGATGTGGAGAGATTGGGACTCTCATACACTGCTGGTGGGACTGTAAAATGATAAAAAAAAAAATGTGATACATACATACAATGGAATATTACTCAGCCATAAAGAGAACTGAAGAGCTCATGCATGCTACCACATGGACGAACCTTGAAATTACTATGCTGAATGAAATAAGTCAGTTTGTAAAAGGACAAATACTACATAATCTCACTTATATGAGATAAACAAATACATAGAAACCATAGATTATTAGTGGTTACCAGGGGTGGAAGGGGGGAAAGGGAGTTTTTCCAGGGCATTGAGTGCAAGGTAATAGGGGAGGAATAATTATTCCTTATCACTAGTGTCCATGAGATCAAAGTGAGACTCCTGTCCAAAGGGATCAGACCATGCATGTGTCAATTATCTGTTCCTGATGGCTTGACACAAGAAGATGGGCTCAACCAGTTCTTTTCAGGGATGTCAACTAAGAAACTCAGAAAGAATTTGTTTGTAAGAAGTGGAGTTAAAATCGTAAGGATAATGTGATAGTAAGTTGACCCCTAAGCAAGCCAGTGCCAGGCTAATCTCAACAGGAAAGGACGATATGCACAGAGAGGAGTTTTTTCTCTTGATACTGGGACCTCTTATAGGTTGGCACTAGGGCCAACCTTGCTCTAGTCTGAGAGTTCCTGGGCCCAGGAATGTTCAACTCTATGCTGCATAGCCCACTGGAGGACGGCAGCCTCTTCACCTCTGCCCCCACACCCACACTTACCTCTACATCCTCCATGGTACCGAGAGGTTGAGCAGATGTTGTATCTATGTCCATCACAGTTTATTGTAGAGTAGATAATGCTTCCAGTGAAGTGATATATATATATATATATATATGCATACACATACATATATGTATATGTATATATATACACACACATATGTGTGTGTATTACATTTATATATATTTATATATACATGTATTAAATATATATATGTACTCAATTTATATATACATTTATATATATGTATAAAACCAAAAAAACCAAACTGACTGCTGTCTTGTCATTTCTGACCCTTCCGAGGAGTAGCTGGTAGGTCTGAACTGCCAGCCTTCTGGTTAGCAATCAAATGCCTTAGGCACTATGCCACCAGAGCTATAGATATATATTTAGGTACACATATATATTTATATATGTTGTTGTTGTTGTTGTTATTTGCCGTCGAGTCAGCCCCAACTCATAGCGACCCCTCCTTGGGTTTCCAAGGCAGTATGTATTAAATTTATATATGGGTATTAAATATATATATATTTATATATGGGTATCAAATACATTTTTATATGTATTAAATTTATATATAGGTATTAAATATATGTATTTATATTTATATATACATCTATATATTAACAACCTGAGATATGCAGA
>NW_006921711.1:6883330-6885893 GCF_000298275.1 Orycteropus afer afer | reverse complement strand
AGAGGGGGAGGCCTTCAACGAGATGGATTGATACAGTGGCTGCGATGATGGGCTCGAGTATAGCAGGGATTGTGGGGCTGGTGCGGGATCAGGCAGTGTTTCGTTCTGCTGTGCATGGGGTCGCTATGAGTCGGAAACGACTCGACGGCACTTAACAACAACAACAAATTTATATATATCTATATTAAATTTATATCTATATGGGCATGGTGCCTAAGGCACTTGACTACTAACCAGTTCAAACCCACCAGCCACTCCTCAGAAGGAAGGTCGGGCAGTCTACTTCCATAGGAATACTGCCTCAGAAACCCAAGGAGGGGTCGCTATGAGTTGGGTCCAACTTGATGGCATATAACAACAACAACATATGTATTAAAAATATATACGTATACACACACACACACACACACCACTGGAAGCATCGTTTAATCTACAATAAACTGTGATGGATGTAGGTAACACCTGCATTACCCCTCTGGGTACCATGAAGGAGATACTCTGCATATCATCCTTTCCTGTTGAGATTAGCCTGGCACTGGCTTGCTTAGGGCTCAATTTACTATCACATTATCCTCACAATCTTAGCTCCACTTCTTACAAACAAATTCTTTCTGACTTTCTCAGTTGACATCCCTGGAAAGGAGAGCTGGTTGAGTCCATCTTCTTGTGCCAAGCCTTCAGGAATTGCTAATTGACACATGGATGATCTGACTACCCTTGGGCAGGAGGCTCTGGTGGCATAGTGCTAAGGCATTTGAAGGCTAACCAGAAGTCTGATGGTTCCAACCTACCAGCCACTCCTTGGAAGGAAGACTACTAGGCAATCTAATTCCATAAAGATACCATCTCAGAAACCCAAGGAGGGGTCACTATGAGTCAGAACTGACTCAATGGCAGTGAGTTTGGGTTTTTTTTTTTTTTTGGTTCTCTCTCTCTCTCTAACTTTTTATTTTAATTTGGTGAGATTTTACAAAACAGATTTGTTTTACATTCAACAGTTCATACACGTTTTGTTTTATGACACTGATTACAATTGCCTCAATGTAACAGCTTACTTCCCATTTCTTCCCACTGGTTACCTGTATCCCTCTTGCCAATGCATTCCAGCTTCCCTAGTTTTCTTCCTGTCCAAATGCTGTCCTTCTGATCTCCCATGGTTGATTGTTCTAAGGAGTACATCTCACTGGTATAGCTGTTCAGCTCATAAGACCTGTCTATTGTTTGGCTGAGAGTTAAGCCATGAGAGGAGTTCAATTCCAGGCTTGAAGGGTGACTTAGGGCCATAGGCTGGGGAGTTTTACCAGTCTCTGTGTGAGCAGTAAAACTCCCAGGACTACACTTGAGCCCATCACCACAGCCACTGTGTCAATCCATCTCATTGAGGGCCCTCCCCTCTTTTGTCAACCCTCCACCTTGCCAAGTATGACATCCTTCTCCAGGGAATGGTCCCTTCTGACAACATGACCAAAGTAGGTGAGATGAGGTCTGGCCATTCTCGCTTCCAAGGAGCATTCTGGCTGCACTTCCTCCAGGACAGATCTGTTAGTTCTTTTAGCAGTCCATGGTACTTTCAGCATTCTTCTCCAGCACCACATCTCAAAGGCATCAATTCTTCTTCAGTCTCCTTTATTCATTGTCCAGCTCTCACACGCATATGAGGCGATTGAAAATATGGTTTGTGTCAAGTGCACCTTAGTCCCCAAGGAGACATCTTTGCTCCTCAGCACTTGAAAGAGGTCCTTTGTAGCTGACTTGCCCAGTGCTATATGTCATCTGATATCCTGGCTGCTGCTTCCACTGGCGTCGATTGTAGAACCAATCAATGTGAAGTTTTTGAGAACTTCAATCTTTTCTCCATTTATCATGATGCTGCCTATAGGTCCAGTTATAAGTTTGTTATGGTTGGGGAAATGTACATGAATTGTTGAATGTAAAACAAATTCTGCTCTGTAAATTTGCACCCAAAGCACACACACAAAAAAAGTTGCTTGGCCTCTCTGTGCTTCACTTCCTCATATGTATATATGGTTTTTTTTATGAGAATTTAATATATTTATTCATATAAAGCACTTTCTTCGGTGCTTGCCACATAGAAAGTGTTCAATAAATGTTAGTTGCTGTGTTAATTTGGAGAAACAAATCATCATCATAATCAGCAGCAGTGGCTAGAAATGTCAAAGCGTTTTTGACTCCTCTTCTCCCGTATCCTAACACACAGTCAGCCACAAAAAGTTCTGTTGATTCTACCTTTTGACCATCATTTCAGACTCTTATTAATCTTTTTCATCTTTTGGCCTGAATTACCACAAAAGCCCAATTTCCATCTCATCCCCCGTAGAGCCCATTCTTCATAGAACCCTATGGATTATGTCACTCTCTCACTTACAATCTTTCAATGGCCTTAAAATGCTCTCAGATGAAATCTAAAATTAAATCCAAACTCCCCAGCAAAAGATAAGGCCTGTTTACGAGTAGCGACTGGGATCTTAAAAGCTAGCAAGCTGCCGTCTAGATGCAACAATGGGTCTCTCCTCATCCAGAGCAAAGAAGAATGAAGAAAACC
>NW_006921711.1:6866537-6882660 GCF_000298275.1 Orycteropus afer afer | reverse complement strand
AAAAAAAAAAAGATAAGGCCTGTTCAAACTGGTCCCACCTTTTTTCTAGAGAGGCTTTATGTCTCCTGTGCCATTCCTGCCCAACTATACACACCAACCACCAAACCCTTTGTTCCTGCTAAACTAAAATACTCCAAGTTCCTACATACACCACATGCTTCCATCACTGGTTGTACATGTCAGAACCACCGTGCCCTCCTGGAGTAAAACTCCTACAAACACTTGTACACAAAAGATGCTGAGAATTAGACCCTTAGCTTCTAGTCCTCATTTGCCTGGCTAACTACAGCTAGTCTTTAGAAATATAGCAACAATCCTATCAACACTTGTCCTAATATGTTTAATTGTCTGCTCTCCCAAGGGACAGTAAGGTCCTTGTAGCCCAGGAGTGTGTGTGTGAGTGTGTGCATTTTAATCTGATTCTCCCAAGTGCCCAACATACTCCCTGTGGCAAACACTGCCAATTGCCTACCCAATATCCATTCTCTCCTCTTCCCTTTACTAACAGCACCTCTATTTTGTTTCAGGGTAACAATGTGCCCAGCCTCCTTCTTGGATAGATGCAGCCCTGTGAATTGGTTCTGACCAATGAGATAGAAACAGAAACACCTGGGCAGAATTTCTAGGAAAGCTCTTAAGGAACTCAGAATCAGCAGGAATTGGTCTTCTGCCATTTGTCCACCCCTTTCTTCCATCCTGGACCAGGAAGGAAGTAAAACAGCCATCTTGTGACCACAAGGCAACAAGTATGAAAGCTAATCCTGTACGAAGCTTGAGCACAGAAAAGGAGCCTGGGTCCCTAATGGTACTAGAGACTTGGGATAGAAACTGTCTTCTTCTGAATTTCATAGTACTTGATAAAAAATTTTAACTTCTTTAGACTATTATATCAGACGATATACCATATGTTAGATTTTCTGTTACAAATTTCTAAGATAGCTGATTAACATAGTAACCACTGAGAATATTCTGAATGACTGAATGAATGAACTAATAATTGATTGGATGTGTTCAGCATGGACTAGGCACTGAGAATCTTGAAGTATAAGTTTTCCACAGTCAATTCACAGAAGCTAAATGTAGCCCTGAGCCAGTGGGAATGGGGGTTGAGGGGAGGTGGGGTAGTTAAGGTTATGTGTCAACTTGGCTGGGCCTGGTTTTGAGTGGCTGGTCAGATGGATGTAGTTATTCCCTATAGTGAGATTGGTAATTAACTCCATGGTGGAATCTACTGGAGCAGCTGAGTAGCTACTTTAGGGATGTGGTCTGCTTCTAGGATATAAGAAAAAGCATTGAGAAAAGTCTCCAGCTTTTGGCAAGCTTGAATCCCACAGAGAGCCGAGCTATTGTTTAGCAGCCTTCCATGTTGTCTGTTGATCTTGGGACTCTTAACAGACTTGAATCAATGGCCTGTCATGTGTTTCGGTAATATCGGAACTGTGCCTTTTCATTTGTCGACCTTGGGTTTGTCAGCCTGCAGCAGCCAGCAGCTGCCTAAGTGAAGAGATACCTCTAGCTCCTGTGGGCCAGGAGCAAGATGTAGAGTGGAAACCCAAGGTCAAGGGGCTTTCACACAGTCCCTAGAGCCTGGCACTCTAAACTCAGACTTTTAGCCATCAGCTGGAGACCTTCCTCAAAGTTGCTTCTTTTATACTGGAAGCAGCCCACACCCCTAAAGCAGCTACTTAGCTGCTCCAGTAGATTCCACCATGGAGTTAATTACCAGTCTCACCATAGGAAATAACTACATCCACCTGCCCAACCACTAAACCAGGCCCAGCCAAGTTGACACAACCTTAACTACCACAATTCCACCTCTTGTCAACTTGGCACCTGTACAGATCTTCATTGGGTGGCATCTGTACAGCTCTCTTTCACTGGGTGGCTCCAGTCCCCTAGTTCCTCTGAGTGGCTACCTCACCCCCTTGGCCTGGCAGGCCCCGTTACTCTCCCTCTTGGGCATGGCAGCCCCGCCCCCTCACTCTTGGGCAGTGGCTATGGCTCCATCCCACTGGCTCACATGAACGAGCAGCCCCCACTCCAGAACCAAGTTGGTGAAGGTTTGGCTCTTTGAAACCTAGGGGGCTGTGGTAGTTCCACCCCCAAAGGCTATGGTCCTACCCTTTGAGGCTGAGGCAGCTCTGCTTCCAGTTTCCTTGGTCTCTCTGCTTCTGCCAATTAATGCCCGAGGGCAACCCACTCCAGCAGGAATCTTCTTGTCCAAAAAGCACTCAGATTTCTTGCTCCATGGGCCAGCCAACCTCCTACTCCATTTCATGCTGGTCTCTTCCATCAATTAATGCCTGAAGGCAACCCACTCTGCCAGGAAGCCACCTACCCAATAGCATCCAGCTTTCTCCTGGGCTGGTAAGGCTGTCACTGTCTCATGCAGGTCTCTCAGCTCTGCTACTGTCATCCCTCATGCCAATCTCTTAGCTCTGTTGCTGCCATCTCTCATGCCACATGCTGAGGTCTCTCTGCCTGGGTCTTGGGTGAAGGATGCACTCCACTCCTGTTTCCACATTTTAGGTATGTGTTAGAGCAGCACCCCACTCTCAAAATATTCTGTTTTGGTTACCTCTGTGCTGTTCTAACAGAAAATACCACAAATGGGATGGCTTTAACAAACAGGAGCTTATTTTCTTACAGTTTGGAGGCCTTAAGTCTGAGTTCAAAATGCCAGGCTCTAGGTGCTAGTTAAAACCCCCTCAACCTTAGGCTTGGACTCTGCCTCCTGCTCCCAGCCTACTGAAGCTGGAGACTTTTCTTCACTCAGACAGCTGTTGGGTGCTGAGGCTGACAAACCCAAGGTCAACAAGTGAAAAGGCACAATCCCAATGTTACCAAATATGGCAGGCCACTAACTGAAGTTCAGAAGTCCCAAGATCAGCAGGGCAGGGCAGGCTGCTGAACGACGACTTGGCCACGTGCAGGGTTCAAGCATGTCAAAAAGCTGGAGACCTTCCTCAAAGCTGTTTCTTATATACTGGAAGATCCCTAAAGCAGCTAATCAGCTGTTCCAGTAGATTCCACCATGGAATTGACTGCCAATTTCACCATGGGGAATAACTACATCCAGCTGCTCAGCCACTCAACCAAGATCAGCCAAGATGACACAAACTTAAGTACCACAAGTAAGTTTAAGCTGAAGCTGAAGAAAATCAGAACAAGTCCACAGGAGCCAAAATATGACCCTGAGTATATCACACTTGAAATTTGAGACCATCTGAAGAACAGATTTGACACACTGAACACCAATGAATGAATACCAGAAGAGTTGTGGGAAGACATCAAGGATATCATATATAAAGCAAGCAAAAGGTCACCAAAAAGACAAAAAATAAATAAAAGACTACAACAGATGTCAGAAGGTACTCTGAAACTTGCTCTTGAGTACAAAGTAGCTACAGTAAATGGAAGAAATGGTGGTGTAAAAGAGTTGAACAGAAGATTTCAAAGAGTAGTACAAGAAGAAAAAGTATTAATAATAAAATGTGCAAAGTAAAATTTTGCTGAGAGTAATTAAAAAATGGTTGTAGCAGTAAAAAGACAGGAAACTACCAGAAACTCAAACCAGAGTTAGAATATCAAAAGGGAAGAACATGCTCAGTGTTTTTCAAGCTGAAAGAAATGAAGAACTAATTCAAGCCTCAAGTTGCAATACTGAAGGATTCTATGGGCAAAATATCAAACAACACAGGAAACAAGAAGAGAAGACAGAAGGAATACATAGAGACACTCTACCAAAAATAATTGGTCAACCATTTCAGGAGGTAGCATTTGATCAAGAATCAATGGCATTGAAGGAAGAAGTCAAAGCTGCACTGAAGGCATTTGCAAAAAACAGGGTTTCATGAATTGAAGGAATACCAATCGATAGGTTTCAACAAACAGATGCAATGCTGCAAGCACTCATTCATTTACACCAAGATATCTGGAAGACAGCTACCTGGCCAATTGATGGAAATAGATCCGTATTTGTGCCCATGCCAAAGGTGATCCAATAGAATGCAGAAATTATCCAACAATATCATTAATATCACACACAAGTAAAATTTTGCTGAAAATAATAAAAAATGGTTATAGCAGTCAAAAGACTGGAAACTACCAGAAATTCAAGCCAAATTCAGAAGAGGACATAGAATGAACAATATCACTGGTGATACCAGATAGATCTTGGCCGAAAGCAAAGAATATCAGAAAGATATTTACTTGTCTTGTGTTGACTATGCAAAACATTCACCTTGTGGATCATAACAAATTATGAATAATATTGTGAAGAATGGGAATTCTAGAACACTTAATTGTGCTCATGTGGAAACTGTACATAGACCAAGAGGCAGTTGCTCAAACAGACAAAGGGATACTGCATGGTTTAAAATCAGGAAGGAGTTGTAAGTCAAGGTTGTATCCTTCCCCATATTTATTCAATATGTATGCTGAGCAAATAGTCTGAGAAGCTGGACTATATTAAGAAGAATTCGGCTTCAGGGTTGAAGGATGACTCATTAACA
The DNA here is from genome assembly GCF_000298275.1 of Orycteropus afer afer. NCBI lineage: Eukaryota > Metazoa > Chordata > Mammalia > Tubulidentata > Orycteropodidae > Orycteropus > Orycteropus afer. The sequence continues at coordinate 6,878,146 of NW_006921711.1, read as the reverse complement.
ACCTGTAATATGCAGATGACACAACTTTCCTTGTTGAAAGTGAAGAGGACTTGAAGCACTTACTGAAAAACACCAAAGACTCACAGCTTTCAGTATGAATTACACCTCAAAGAATATTGAATATACTATGGTCTGCCAGAATAATGAACAAACCTGTCTTAGAAGATGTACAGCTGGAATGCTCCTATGGTAGTTAAGGCTGTGTGTCAACTTAGCTGGGCCCTTGGTTTTGAGTGTCTTGGCAGCTGGATATAGTTTCCCCATGATGAGGTAGTAATTACCTCCATGGTGGAATCTGCTGTGAAGTGCTAAGTAGATGAAGGGGAGTTACTTTCATGGTGTGGCCTGCTTCCAGTATATATGGAGAAACTTTGGAAAAGGTCTTTAGCTTTTTGGAATATCTTGGATCCTGCATTTGGCTGAATTTTCATCTCCAATTCCTGGACTCAAACCAGTTGCCTACTGTGTTGCCTGTTGATCTCGGGATTGTGCCATTTTACCTGCCAATCTTGGATTTGTCAGCCTCAGCAACCAATAGCTGTGTGAGTCAGAAGAAGCACCCAGCACCAGTGGGGCTGGAACAAGAGGCAGAGCTGAAGCCTAGGTCTTCACCCAGCCCCTAAAGCAGACACTCTGAATTCAGACTTCTAGCTTCCTAAACTGTAAGACAAAAAATTCCTGTTTGTTAAAGCCATCTACTTGTGCTATTTCTTTTACAGCAGCACTAAAGAACTAAGACAGGAACCTTTCTATGTGACTATTTTCTTCTCTCTCTGCTTTCACGATTTTTTCTTTATCCTTATTCTTTGAGAGTCTAATCATAATGTGTCTTGGTGTAGATCTCTTTGATTTAATTTGCTTGGGTTTCTTTTAAGCTTCTTGGATTTGTAGATGCATGTCTTTCATCAGATCAGGGAAATTTTCTGTTACTATTGCTTCAAATATTCTCTCTGTTCTTTTCTGTCTCTCACTTCCTTCTGAATTTCCTATGATTTATATATTAGTTCTCTTGTTGTGACATAATTCCATTAACCTGTGCTCAGTATTCTTAAGCCTCCATTCTTGATGCTCTTCAGCCTCTGTAATTTTGACTATTTTATCCTCTAATTCATTGATTTTTCTTCTGCATGATTAATTTTGATGTTAAATCCTTCATTGTGTTTCTCATTTCAGTTATTATCCCTTTTAGTTTCAATAATTCTGTTTGGTTTATTTTTATTTCTCTTTTATTAGGCCCTTATTTTGTCCTTGCTTTATTTTCTTTCTTTTAGATCTTTGTCTTTGTTTTCCCATAACTCTTTAAATAAGTTTAACACTGTCATATTATATTCTTCTATTATTTTTATTCTTCAGTTTTCTATAGATGCACAGTCATTCCCTTAATCTTGATTGTTTGAATAGGTTCTTTTCTTTGTCTGTCTTGTGATTTTTTTTGTTGGGGCATTGGCATTTTAGAGAGTGCAAACTTTCTGAGTTTCTCCCTAGTATTTGGTGATTTTACCTTCATTACTTTTTGCACAAGACTCTAAAGTGGGCAGAGCTTTCAGCTTTCTTTACCATTTCCTTTTCCTCCAAATGATAGCTCCTTCTCTCTCCCTAGTTTAATGAGGATTTGGAAGTTCCAGAACTCAATTTTCAACTTTCAATGTCTCCCAAACACACTAGAGAACATGATGTTGTCAATCTGTCCACAGTGGGCATTCCTACCCATATTGCACACTAATCAATCTGTCCTCCAGGGAGCACAGTAAGCTCTCTCTAGTTACTATTCTGTTCCCTTCTCTGTTTTTGCAATCACATTTTCAGTCAGAAACCCCACACCCAGCAAGCCCCTTCAGGGCTGGGTTTTATCTTCCAGTTTTGCCCAAGACATTCTTTCCTGCTTTGTGGAGGCTGCTTATATATGAACTGGTATTAAGGACAAGTACAGGCAGACTTTTCTCTGTCTCAGGAGACGGGACTGACAATGCCCTGAAGGACCTCAGAGAGATCTTGTTAGTTTCAGAGCCTCAGTAGCCCTGTGATGGTTGCGGGAGTAATCTCCTCTTAGTGATCTGCCTCCTGGCTGCACTGTAGGAATCTTTCTGTAGGAGTTGGTATCAATCTAGCACCTGACAGTTACTGGGTAGAGAGAGTTGTCATGCTTTGAATGAACCCCCAGAGAGGTCTACCTTGTTGCTATCAGAACCTGCTGGATGTATGTTGGATGTAAGTGCAGCCTCCGCTCAGGATTCCTACTTCCTAGCACACAGTCAGCAGTCCTCAGTGTCGACAACAGAGGAACAGACAGACCCAAACTGATTCCCATGGAGGTCTATCCTGTTGGTTTCAGAGGCCTGAGCTATGGGGTACTATGGGAGTAGACTTCACTGCAGGGGCGTTCTGTAGCAGTTGGCAACAGCCTAGCAACCGACAGCTACTGAATGGGGGAGTGTTATACTCTGATCAGATTCCTGTGGAGGTCTGCCTTGTTGCTATTAAACCTCCTCCCCCACTGGACTGTTGGCTGTGATTACAGCCTCCACTCAAGACATCTGCTTCCTAGTGCACAGCAACCTCCACCAGCAATCCTCAGCACTGACCACAAGGGAGAGCAGACAGACTGGAACTGAACCCCAGAGAAGTCTGTCCTGTTGGTTATAGAGGCCTAAGCAAGGGGGTTGGCAGAATGTTGACTGTGGGAGCAGACTCCACTGCAGGGGGCTCCTGTAGCAATTCATAGCAGTCTTGCTGCTGATAGTGCCTGGGTAGGAGAGGTAGTAGCATGCTCCAAATGGACCCCTGGGGAGGTCTGCCTTATTGATATTAGAGCAGACACTTGGCGGGGTGGGGGGGGCTGTCTTTTTGTACAGACAGGGGGTGTGGTAGTTAGGGAAGCAGGCTCTTTTGCAGGGAGAAGAACAGGGAGAGTGGAAGAAGTGATTTTCCTACTGTATGTGATTTATCGCCGAGTCACAGATTCTTGCCTGTCTGCAATTCTCCATAGCTTTTCTCTGTTCCCTGATTCAGAGTCTGTCAAAGCAAGCATCCTGTCCTTGTTGTACCTTTTGTATTTGTGGGGGAGGGTCAGAACAATGGTCAGTTTATACTGCCATCTTCTTTTCTTTTATTTTCTACTCATTCCCATGTGTAACTCACATACAAAATTTTTAGAAATGAAAACTAAGAAATGTACATTAACCATTGTAGAAAATGAACTTATGCATACTGTGCCATTATAAATTACAGTTTCTAATCTGAACTGGATAGGAGCCCTAGTTGCTCAGTGGTTAAAGTTCTTGATTGCTAACCAAAAGAGTGATGATTCAAACCTACCAGCTACTCCATGGGAGAAAGGCAGGGCAGTCTGCTTCTGCAAAGAGTTATAGCCTTGGAAAGCCTATGGGGCAGTTCTATTCTATCCTATAGGGATGCTATGAGTTGGAATTGACTCCAGGGCATCAGGTTTTGTTTCTGGTAATCTTAACTGGTCCTTCAACTCAGGCCAAGAAGTGTTTCCTATTACTTTCCACTTATACAAAGATTTCAACTTTGACCCGCTCCATCTCCCCGCCCCTTCTAGATTGCTGACTCTCGGCAAATAACTAGGCTTCCTAAATCTCAGACTAACCCTCATGTGGGCTTTGAATCCATTCTCTCCTGCCTCTTAGGTAGCCTTGTTATTTCAATTTTGTTTCCCTTGCTGTTTCTTCAGTCTTGCCTTATTTTTAAGGCTGCCATGACAAATTCCCACAAACTGGGTAGCTTAAAATGACAGAAATATTGTCTCAATATTGGAGACTAGAAATCTGACTTCAGCAATGCTCTCTCTGAAGGTTCTAGGGGAAGTTTCTTTATCTTTCCCAGCTGTTGGTAGTTCCAGGTGTTCCTTGGCTTGCAGCTGCAGCATAACTGTCATCACATGGTGTTCTTTCATGTCTCTTTGTGGCTCTCCTCTTCTTTTATAAGGATGCCACATGTATTAAATTAGGTCCCATCCTACTCCAATATCATCTGAGAACATGTTCAAGGACCTTATTTCCAACAAAGGCCATGCTCACAGGTACTGGGGCTTTGAACTTAAAACATATATTTTTGGGGACCCAAATTAATCCATAAGACTTGCCTTCTCTGCTGACTCCTTCTCAATTTAAACATACACAAGGCACACTATCTTAAAGACAACTTTTTCTGGATCTTATGTCTCCCCCTAACTATTGTCTTTTTTCTTCCTTTCCCTTCACAGCCAAGTTTTGAAAGACTTACCTTTATTTGTAACCAGTGCTTAGCTCCCAGTCACTCCTCACCTCCTGCCATCTGGCTGCCACCCAGCACTACACAAAAACTGTTCTCTGAGACTTGGTGACCTCACGTTGAGAAATCCAATTCACATCTGAATCCATATCTTTCATGAGTTATGTATCATTTAGGAATGCATTGGGTTGCAAGTAAGTGTCTTACAGTGACTTATATAAATAAGAGTTTTTTTTCCACATAACAAGAAATCTAGAGGTAGATACCTGCTATAACTGGTTCAGCAGGTCAACAATGTTGGGGTAGCCTCTGAAATTCTCCTGGACTTCTCTTCATCGTTGTTGGATGACAGTTGAAGCCTTACAGCTCCTTTCAAGAAAGATCTGCACCAATGACTTGTCTCTTTTATCAAAAGAAAAAGATTTTCTAAGTTCCTCTGTGTCTCATTGCCCAGAATTCTGTGACATGGCCATGTAGCTTCAAAATGAGATGGGACGGTGAATATTTAACTATTTTCATCTTCTCTTATGGAGACAGATAAGAGAGAAACCCTTGAAAATGGGAAGTTGGCTTGTTCAATTCCCAGAGCCTGCCATGATGTAGTTCCTTTGGTTACCTAAAGCCCAAACACACCCCCTTTCCACATACACATTTTACATGAAATGTACTCACCCTCCATAAAGGAAGTAATATTGAAGTTTCCACCAGCTCCTATACACAGGTTAGAGTCCAGCTGTTTTGTGTAGTATACAGGCCCCTCTTCCAGGTCTAGATATGGCTTTTCATGGCCAGGTGATTTAAGTTAAAGAACAAGTTATTTGCTAAAATGAAAAAAGATGCAAAGTACCAAGCGTTAATGAGGATATGGAATAAAAGAATTCTCATACACTCTTGCCAGGAGCATAAATTAACACAAATTGGCAGTATCTAATAAAGCAGACTGACAAAGTTGCTGCAACAATGGGCTCAGACATAGCAATGATTATGAGGATGTCACAGGACCGGCCAGTGTTTCATTCTGTTGTAAACAGAGTTATGATGAGTTAGAATTGACTTGATGGCACCTAATAAAAATAAAAATAAAGTTGAACACCTGTATTTTCTATGAGCCAGCAGTTTTACACCTAGGTTAACACCTAATGGAAATATGAACAGATGTGCAATAAAAGATTTGTATTACAATGTTCTCACCAGCATTATATGTAATACTGCAGTGAATTGCTTGATATGGCCCTTCTAGCCATTGTCCTCCATTCTGTGATGTTTTGTAAATCTCATTATCCATGCCTGTTTGGGGTGGTATGGTAGTTAAGGTCAGGTATCAACTTGGCTGGGCAGCTGGTAGTAGTCATTCCCTATAATGACTGGCAATCGACTCTGTGATGGGATTTAGGTTATTTCTGTTGGGGCAACACAGGTGGAATGTATCTTGAGTCCTGCCTTGCTGGAGGGTATAATTCAAATCACCACCCTTAGCTTTCCTGAGGGTATACCTACGCATCTCCTGGGAAGATTCGTTCTCCTTTTGCCTCGGCTTTGTGTCTTAGATCATCCTCATCTCACCCCTGGATTTGGGACAGCAGCCGTCATCTGATCTGCTGATCGAGGTTCATCAAACCCCGAGAGTTGGGAGGATCCACCAGACCTACTCACGGACCCGGGACTCGCCAGCCTCCACCACTACTATGTGAGACGAACCCTTGGGCGTCTATGAGTTCTGTGAGGCATTACAGCGAAATACAGAACCCTGAGACTGGGGAAATTACTGGGAGGAGGAGGAGGAGTTAATGTCTGAAATGATGGAGTGGCATGGTAGTTTGGACATTTGGGACATCTTTGACCTCCGCCTCATGGGGACCGGCCTCGTGCTGATCTTTCTAAGAGAGATTGTTCGAGCAAATACCCTAGTGCTGGAAACCACCCAGGTACCCATCAATGGTAAAACCAAAAAAAACAAACGCATTGCCATTGAGTTGATTCTGACTCACAGAACTGCCCCATAGGGTTTCCATGGCTGTACATCTTTACAGCCGCAGACTGCCTCATCTTTCTCCCATGGACTGGCTGGTGGGTTCAAACCACCAGTCTTCTGGTTAGCAGTCAAACACCTTATCCACTGCACCATCAGAGCTCTTCCCATCAATGGCAGAATGGATAAATACATAGTGTATATTGACACTATGGAATAACACAGAAATGAGAATGATCTAAAACTACACACAACACAGATGAATCTCAAAATAAGCCAGAGATAACAGAGTTTTGTACTATGTATTCCATTTATATAAAATATAAAAACAGGTATAACAACCTGTGGTTTTAGAAGTCCAGATTTGGTTGCCACTGAGTTGGTTCCAACTCATGGTGACCCCATGTGTGTCAGAGTAGAACTGTGTTCCATAGGATTTTCCATGACTGATTTTTTGGAAGTAGATCACCAGGTCTTTCTTTCAAGACAGCCTTGGGTGGACATGAACTGCCAACCTTTCAGATATCAGCCGAGTGCTTGACTGTGTGTGCTACCCAGGGACGGAAGTTAAGATAGCCAGTACTTTTTGGGGAAAGAGTGATGCTTGGAAGGAAGCACAAGGGAAACTTCTAGAATATTGGTAATGTTGTTTCTTGAACTGGGTGATGGTTATATGGATGTGTTCAATTTCTGAAAATGTATAGAGCTGTATACTTTCATACGCATACACTTTTCTTTGCATATACTATGTTGTTGTTATGTACCACTGATTTGATTCTGACTCATAGTGACTCTATATGATAGAGCAGAACTGCCCCATAGGGTTCTAGGCTGTAATCTTTATGAGACTGCCACATCTTTTCCCATGGAAAAGGCTCTGGTGGCATAGTGCCTAAGGCATTTGACTGCTAACCAGAAAGTTGGTGGTTCCAACCCACCAGCAACTCTGTGGAAGAAGACTGGGCAATCTACTTCCATAAAGATTTACTGTGTTGGAAACCCAAAGAGGGTTGCTATGAGTCAGAATCGACTCAATGGCAATGAGTTTTGGTTTTCCCATGGAGCCAGTAGTGGGTTTGAACTAGTGACCATGCAGTTAGCAGCTAAGCTCTTAACCAATCTGCCACTGGCTCCTCCTATATACTACAAATCAGAAAAATGTAAAAACAAAAACAAGAAAAACCCCCACTCCAGTATCTACAACCCTGAAACCAAAACTAGATGGTGCCATGCTACCACTGCTGACCTCTCTGAAAGGGATCAGAATAGGAGGTCCTGGATAAAGTAGGAAGAAAATTTAGCACCAAACTCAAAATCTGAAAAGAAAGACCAGGCTTACTGGTTTTATAGAGATTGGTGGAACCTCCAAGACTACAGCCCTTAGTAACCCTTCAAGCCTGGCACTGAACTCACCTTCATGGCTCAACTTTCAGCCAAACGATGTTGTTGTTGCTGTTAGGTGATGTCAAGCAGGTTCCATCTCATAGACTCCTAGTGATCCGACAACAAAAGGAAACACTGCCTGGTCCTGCACCATCCTCAATTGTTGCTATGCTTGAGCCCATTATTGCAGCCACTGTTGTCAATCCATCTCATTGAGGGTCTTCCTTATTTTGCTCACCCTCGATTTTACCAAGCATGTCCTTCTGCAGTGATTGGTCCCTTCTGACAATATGACCAAAGTATGTGAGATAAAGTCTGGCCATTCTTGCTTCTAAGGAGCATTGTGGCTGTACCTCTTCCAAGACAGATTTGTTCATTCTTCTAGCAGTCAATGGTACATTCAATATTTTTTGCCAACACCACAATTCAAATGCATCAATTCTTTAGTCTTCCTTACTCTTTGTCCAGCTGTTACATGCATATGAGGTTAGTGAAAATACCATGGCTTGAGTCAGGCACCCTTTAGTCCTCAACTTTGCTTTTTAACACTTTAAAGAGGTCTTTTGCAGCAGATTTGCCCAGTGCAATAAGCCATTTCAGCTCTTTACTGCTGCTTCCATGAGCACTGATTATGGATCTGCGCAAAATGAAATTCTTGACAACTTCAATTTTTCCTCCATTTATCATGATGTAGTTTATTGGTCCGGTTGTGAGGATTTTTGTTTTCTTTATGTTGAACTATAATCCACAGTTAAGGCTACAATCTTTGATCTTCATCTGTAAGTGCTTCAAGTTATCTTCACTTTCAGCAAGGAAGGTTATGTCATCTCCATATCGAAGGCCGTTAATAAGTCTTCCTCCAATCCTGATGCCACGTTCTTCTTAATATAGTCCAGTTTATTGGATTACCTGCTCAGCACAAAGACTTAATAAGTATAGTGAAAGAATACAATCCTGATGCACACCTTATCTGATTTTAAACCTTGCAATATTCCCTTGTTCTGTTCAAACAACTTCCTCTTGATTTATGTACAGGTTCCTCATGAGCACAATTAAGTGTTCTGGAATTTCAGTTCTTCACAATATTATCCATAATTTGTTATGATCCACACAGTTGATTGTGTTTGCATAGTCAATAAAACACAGCTGAATATCTTAGGCCTATAAGGTGAACATTAACACCAGGGAGGTATGTACTTCTTAGAACACCCTGGTATGTACTTCTTAGAACAATCAACCATAAGAGATCAAAAAGGCATTGTTTGCCCAGAGATAAAGCTCAGAAGGCAGGTAGGGAATAGGAAAAAAAGATGAATGGAAATGATAAACACAGGGAAGAAATAGCACTGAGTGCTATTACATTCTGGGGATTGCAATCAATGTCACCAAACAAAATCTGTACAAATGGTTGAATGGAAAACCAATTTGTTCTGTAAACTTTACCCAAATCACAATAAAAAGTTAAAAAAAGAAAAACCAAAACAATAAATCCCTACAGTGATATAAATTTAATGTACTGTCTGAAGAAACAATAAAGAGTCCACCAAGGGAAAAAAAAAAAAAAAAGAACGGAAAACATAGTATACTCCAGTTAGTAAATGACATCCAATCCTGCTGGAGAGAAATAGCAAGGAGTCTCCTCTGTGGCAGTGTGTTAAATTCTTGATTAGCTAATCCGGCAGCCCCTTCCTTGTTCTGTGCAGAAAGTACAGTTTTTGCATCCTACTCCCTGTTGGAGTGAATCGACAGACTACTATTAACCAAGCCTGAAATGTAAAAAACTCGTTACTGTTGAACTGATTCCAACTCATGGTGACCCCATGTAGAGCTGCTGCATAGGATTTTCTTAGCTATAATCTTTACAGAAACAGATCACTAGGCCTTTCTTCCATGGTACCACTGGGTGGGTTCGAACCACCAACCTTTAGGCTAGTAGTCAAGTGAAAAATATTTGTACCAACCAGGGACCTTCCTTGAGGTTTTTTCGTTTTTTCAAATTTATTGCTGTTCGTTTTTTTTAGCGGGTAGGGTGGGACACATAATTCCCTCAATCACTTGCTAGGCTTCTGGTCAATTTCATAAATAATAAGCAAGCACAAATAACTTATTTTGAAAGTCTTTAATTTTCTTTAATTAAATATTTTTACATTTATGTTTTCCAGATAAGGAATACATACATTTACCGTGTTTGAAAAATCAGAGCAATACAAAAAGGTACAGTTAAGGTGTTAGTCTGTTCTTATCCACCCATCCAGTTATCCACCCTGGAGTTCCCATATAATAAACATTTTTATTTGCTTATTGTATATACTTAAAATGTTTTCTTCCCTTTTTCTCCATCCTCCAGAAATACAAAAATACAAACTTGCTGCCACAGAGTCGATCCTGACTCATAGTGACCCCCTTTGGATTTCTGAGGCAGTAAATCTTTATGGAAGTAAACTGCCCAGTCTTCCTCCCATGGAGCGGCTGATGGGTTTGACAAGCAAAACCAAATATTAAGGTCTTTAAGCTTAAGAATTGTTGTCTTCTAGGGGCTGGCTTTGTGCTCTGTTCTGAGGCAATTAAAAAACTTAGCTGCAGGTAGAGATGCCACCTATAATCCATCTTTGCTCTCAGGGGCCTCAATCTTATCTCCTGTAAAGCTGTTGCTTCCCTGTCTCAACATGCACTGGCTTCAGCTTGGGTATACAATGTAAATTGGTTATTTCAGTGCAGCAAGTCTCCAAGTTATGGGATTCTTGGCCAATTTAGATTGTAGGTTGCAGGTAAAGAGCTCCTTCTTGCTGAGGTCTTATTTTAATTTCAAATCAGTTATATCTAATCTAGTTTTATTACTATCTTGAAGTACTTTGCTGAAAGCTACAAAGCAAAACAAAAAAGACAACATTCACCAATATTCTGTATTATTCCTGAAATTTCTCCTAAAATACAACTTTGGCTGGTATGTGATCTGTATCCAGGTCTAGTAAGTGACAGCAGTTTGACAAACAGTTTCATTATTGGTTAACAAAAGTCATCTACACTCCAGCTCTGGATAGAGAGTCTTCATCACTGGCTGCCTTCTCCAATTAGTCAATTCCATATTTAAGAGTCTGCACTTAGCATCCCAGTTCTGTTACCAAATTATTTACCTGTCAAGAAATGGATTCAACCACAAGTTATAGAACATCCACTTATAAATGGTTTAAACAAATGGGGCTTCTCATTCATGGACTAGGCAAGAGCAAGAATGGGAGCAGAGAAACCAGTTAGGAAGCTCTAAGTAGTCCAGCTAACAAAGGAGCCTTAGACAAAACGGTAGTAGCAGCGGTAGAAGGAAGTGGAAGCACTGTGGATGTATTCTGGTAGCATCAACAGGATTAGCTGAGGGGTTAGATATAAAAATAAGAGAATAAGGGAAATCAAGAATAACTGCTAGCATTTTAGCTTAAACAACTGAATGGATGACTGATATTTAGCTGAAAAAAGTAGTTTTGGGGGTAAAAATAAACATTTTGGGGGACCATGATGTTTAAGATGCCCATTAGACATTTACATGGAGATATCCAGTAGACAGTTATTTCGAGGAGTTACTTAGAGGAATACAGGGAGAGGTCATCATTAGAGACATAAAATTTGAAATAGTCTTCATATAAATGGTATCTAAAGTCATAGGACTAGATGAAGTCACAAAGGGTGTGTAGATAGAGAGAAGGGGATTCAGGACAGAGCCCTGGGCACAACGATACGTACAGGCTGAGGAAAGGATGAGAAGCCAGTAAAGAGAGTCCAAAAAATTTGGTATACACATGAAGATGGAGGCAGAGATTAGAGTGATGCAGCTATAAGCCAAGAAATGCCAACAACTGCTGAGAGCCACCAGAAGCTAGAAGACAGGCACAAGATGATTTCTCCCTCAGAGGCTCTAGAAGGAACCAATTCTGAAGACACCTTGATTTTGAACTCTAGCCTTCTAAACTATGAAAAAATAAATTTTTTTTAAAATTTTATTTTATTTATTGTGATTTGGGTGAAGATTTAC
>NW_006921711.1:6861494-6863190 GCF_000298275.1 Orycteropus afer afer | reverse complement strand
TTAGGTCCTACCACCACTCGGGATTGTCCAAGCCGTTTGTGCCATCAGGGGCGTTCAGGTCCCTGCCAGACCACAGCTCCGTATGTCTCCTTTTTTGGTATTTTCACGGAAATTCTTCTGCTAGTTGGGGTTTAGTCTACTTCCATATCCTTCCCTTCAAGGCTCAGCAGTCCAAGATTATCTTCTGCGTCTGTGTCAATTGGTTTCCCTTTTCTTTGTTGAAGAGTGTCTGTGCAGTCCTTCTGCCTAGTCCACCATCTTGCCGGAACTCTCAATTTATGTTGTTTTAAACTATCCAGTCGGTGCCAATTTGTTACAAAAGCCAAGAAAACTATACCTGGTATAATCATTTTATTTATTTTTAGTCTTTGTTATAATTGCCCAGTGTTAATGCATTGTGATTTTAATATGCATATCTTTAAAGATTATTGATGTAGAGCATAGTTCAGGAGATTATTTGCCACCCATATGTTTTCGTTGGTGAAGTGTATATCATATCCTTGTCCGTTAGATTATTTTCTTTAAAAAATGTGGTATATACATATGATAGAATATTACTCAGCCATAAAGAGAAAAGAAGTCCTCATACACACCACAGTATGGATGAATCTGGAAAATATGCTGACTGAAATGTCAGTCACAAAAGGAGAAATACCATATAACTTCTGTTACATGAAATTGGCAAATGTATACAGACAACAGCTCATTAGTGGTCATCAGGGATGGGAGAGAGAGGAGAAGAGGAAGTCATGGTTTAGAAGGCAAGCCACCTCAGCAAGTGTCACAAACAGTTAAGGACTCAACTACTAGCTGAAAGGTTGGCGATTTGAAACTACCTAGAAGTGCTCAGAAGACAGGCCTAGTGATCTGCCTGTGAATGCTTATGACTTGAAAACCCTATGGGGCACAGTTCTATTCTGCAACAAATGAGGTTGCCAAGGGTTGGAATAGACTCAACAGCAACCAGCAAGTCACTCATGTTGAATGTAATCAATATTTATACATGTAAATATTGTTGAATTGGCAAATATTTTGCTAAATATTTTCTGCCATAACTAAAAAAAGTCCAAGAAAGAGTAGCTGATAAGGGAAAATGAGGAAAAGAGTATGTGGTATCACAAAAAACAAAGAAGGTGTTTCAAAGTGGGAATAGCTGAGTGTTATGAACAATGCTCAGAGGGAAAGTTAAATAAAAATCAGGAACAGAGGAAGCACAGCTGGATTTGCACAAAGATTGCAGTTTCAGTGGCATTATAAGGAAGGAATCACAGAGCATGGTTATATGCTGATGACAATGACCTAATACAGAGGGAGCAATTAGTGATTCAAAAGCTAGATGATAGAGAATAAGATCCAGAAAAAAAAGTAGAAACACTGGGCAAACAGAATGGGAACACTTTATCTAACCACCAGACATTGAGCTCCTTGAAGGTGTTGTTGTTGTTGTTATGCGCTGTCGAGTCAGGCTCAACTCATAGCGACCCCTCCTTGGGATTCCAAGGCAGTATCACTACGGAAGTAGATTGCACGTCATCTTCCTCCGAGGAGTGGCTGGTGGGTTTGAACTGCCAGACTTCTGGTTACCAGTCAAGTGCCATAGTTAGGCACTATGCTACCAGAGCTCCTTCCATAAAGGTAGAGACATCTTATTTTTCTATTTGTACCTCAACCAGCTCCCAACACAGAGCCTAATACA
>NW_006921711.1:6859553-6860414 GCF_000298275.1 Orycteropus afer afer | reverse complement strand
TCTTTCTCATCCTCAATGCTGCCATATTGTTCACTCACATTTGGTACATTGCCCTTCTCTTCACCCAAATCAATATTTATCACTATCTATCTAACTCAGAAAATGTTCTTGAATAAATGAGCAACTGAAGGGATGGATGAATGGATTGATGGATGAGAGATACAGGACAGAAACTAAGTCAAACTAAACCAAACTTCAGAGTAAGAAAGGGGCTTGAATTAAGAGGGTTTCTTCAGGGAGTTTGGGATCTTGGTGTTCTTCTCTGAGATAGGGTTGATAGATTTCAATCTTGGATGAAGGTGGGAGAAGGAATGAGTTGGGCAACCACTGGCAGTTGACTTGGCCATCTTCCAAGGCACTGATCTATTAAAACAGAATGCAGGGAGGATTCTAGGATTACCTATCAATGCAACCACTTTCTTTCTCTGTTTCTCTCTTTCTGGATCCAGGCTCTTATTTAAAAAAATAAAATAAAATATTTATCTTAAAGGCACAAATGAGAGAAGAGATTTTAGAAAAAGACAGTTTTACTTTCATTTATTCATCTGGCATATATATGTTTACTGAGTAACAGTCTTGTTTAGGAGCAAAAATATAAGAGCAGGATTATGCAAGGCTTATCTATTCTTGTCTTTTAATCATTCATGGGCATGTTTTAGGATGTGCTCAATCTTCTCTTCTCTTGAATGACAAGAGGAGCTGGCTTCCCAGACAAGGATGCCCTCTATCACCACTTCTATTCAACATTGTACTGGAAGTCCTAGCCAGGGCCATAAGGCAAGAGAGGGGAATCAAAGGCATCCAAATTGGCAAGGAAGAAGTCAAACTATCCCTATTTGCTGATGATATGATCCTATACCT
>NW_006921711.1:6814203-6855228 GCF_000298275.1 Orycteropus afer afer | reverse complement strand
GTATCGGTACAATGACAGACACATAGACCAGTGGAATAGAATTGAGAACCTAGAAATAGATCCATCAACTGATGGTCAGCTGATCTTTGAAAAAGGACTGAAATCCATTAAATGGGGAAAAGACAGTCTCTTCAACAAAGTGTCCTGGCAAAACTGGTTATCCATTTGCAGAAAAGTGAAACAAGATCCATACCTCACACTATATATAAAAACTAACTCCAGATGTATCAAAGACTTAAATGTGAAACCTAAAACTATAAAGTTCCTCAAGGAAAAACTAGGGGCAAATTTAGGGGCCCTAATGGTAGCATAGCACCTAAGGCACTTGACTGCTAACCAGAAGGCTGGTGGTTCGAACCTACCAGCCACTCCTTGGAAGGAAGATGGGGCAATCTACTTCCATAGTGATACTGCCTCGGACACCCAAGGAGGGGTCACTATGAGTCGGGTCTGACTCGATGGCACATAACAACAACAACAAATATACGACATAAATAGACTATCAAGCATAACCCAAAATGCACAAATAGCAGAAGAGAAACTAGATGAATAGGACCTTCTAAAAATCAAATTTTTATGTACTTCCAAAGACTTCACCAAAAGAGTCAAAAGAGAACCTACAGATTGGGAAAAAATATTTGGTCATGACATATCTGACAAGGGACTTATCTCTAGAATTTATAGAAAACCCCAACACCTCAATAACAAGAAGACAAATGATCCAGTTACAAAATGGGCAGAAGACATGAAAAGACACTTCACCAAAGAGGATATTCAGGCAGCAAACAAACATTTGAAGAAATGCTCACAATCATTAGCCATTCAAGAGATGCAAATCAGAACAATGAGATACCGTCTTGCCCTAGCACTTGTAGCAAAGTTCAACAAGACAGAAAATAACAAATGCTAATGAGGATTTGACTGCTAACCAGAAGGCTGGCGGTTCAAACCCGCCAGCCACTCCTCGGAAGGAAGGTTGGGCATTCCTACTTCCGTAGTGATACTGCCTCAGAAACCCAAGGAAGGGTCGCTATGAGTCGGGGCCAACTCGATGGCAAATAACAACAACAACAACAACAACAGTGAGGATGCTGGTAGTGTAGTGCCTAAGGCACTTGACTGCTAACCAGAAGGCTGGCGGCTCAAACTCACCAGCCACTCCTTGGAAGGAAGGTTGGGCAATCTACTTCCATAGTGATACTGCCTCGGAAACCCAAGGAGGGGTTGCTAAGAGTCGGGTCCAACTCGACGGCACGTAACAACAACAACAGTGAGGATGCAGAGAGATTGGGACTCTCATACACTGCTAGTGGGACTATAAAATAGTACAAACACTGTGGAAAGCAGTATGGCGATTCCTTAAAAAGTTGGAAATAGAAATACCATTTGACCCAGCCATTCTATTACTAGGTATATATCCTAAATAAGTGAGAGCCAGGACAAGAACAGATATATGCACACCCATGTTCATCGCAGTACTATTTACAATAGCCAAAAGATGGAAACAATCTAGGTGCCCATCAACAGAAGAATGGATAACCAAACTATCGTACATACACACAATGGAATACTACGCAACCCTAAAGAATAACATAGAATCTGCAAAACAGTGCATAACGTGGATGAACTTGGAGGACATTATGCTGAGTGAAATAAGTTAATCACAGAAGGACAAATATTGTATTAGTCTGTTATTGTGAAAAGTCAGGATAAGTTTATATATAGAAGGAAATGTTCTTTATTGGTTACCAGGGGTGGGAGGTGAGGGGAGTGAACACTGTTACATAGGTAGAGACAAGTATTGATTTGAGTGAAGAGAACGGCAGTGTATCAAATGTGAGTGATCAACACGGTGGCACTGAGGAAGAGGAAGATATAGAGAGGTACATGGGTGGTACAGACACAAAGATGAACCCTTTTGCACATACAGTACTGTGTTGTCAGTGAAGACAAACATGGATGGATATATGGGTGGACAGATAGGTGGACAGGCTGAACTATTAGGTATGTCTATGTAGAGGGGAGTGTGCCCAAGACCATGTATAGAGTTGGCAGACGATGTTTCTACAAGCGTATTTCTATGTTCTGTAAGAATTCCCAGGTATATAGTAGAACTGACAAGGGATAAGGTTGTAGTCACTTCTTGGCCACAGCCAGTAGTTGGAAGTGTGGACTTGGGACCATAGTCGCAGGGGACTCAGGCTCAACTGACATAATATACTACACAAAACACTGTTCTACATCTTACTTTGGTAAGTAGTGACTGGGATCTTAAAAGCTTCCAAGCTGCAATCTAGATGTAACAATTCGTCTCTCCTCGTCCACAGCAAAGAACAATGAAGAAAACGAAAGACTGATGGAAACAATTAGTCCAAGTGACTGGTACAACCAGCAATCCTCACTCTGTATGACTATGAGACCAGATGAACTAGATAGTACCCAACTACCACTGCCAACCACTCGGAGGGGGATCTATGTAGGAGATCCTGGATAGAGTGGGAGACCAATGTGGAACAAAACTCAAAATCATTTGGGGAAAAAAAAGGAACCAGGTTTGTTGGACTGATAAGAGCCTGGTGGAACCACTAAGACTATGGCCCCTAGCTGCCTTCAGGTCTGGAAATTGAACCCACTCCTATGGCTTCCAGCCAAACAAAAGACAGGCATATGAGGTGAACATTTACACTATTAGATACACTCCTTGGAGAGAACAATCATGGGAGAATAGAAGGGTTGTGTATGCACAGTAAAACAGCTCAGGGGGCAGGAGTGCATGGAGGGAAGGGCACAATGAAGAGGTAACTATGGGGAGGAAGTGGCAGGGGAGCTGTCGCACTGTGGTAAATTGCAGTCAATGTCATGAGACGAAGTATGTGAACTGCTGTATGGAAAGTGAATTTGCTCTGTAAACTTTCACCCAAATCACAAAAAACAAAAAAAAAGAGAGAAAAGTAGCAGGCTTCCTGAACCACACAAGCAGAGCTGAGATCTACAGTAGGGAAAAGGTGAGTCATAAGGATAGCTGGGGGAAAAGGATTTCAGTCAGAGGAAACAGTAACTACAAACAGCCTTTGCAACAACATGCTTGTAGTGTCTGAGGACTAGCAAGAAGGCTTTTATAGCCAAGACTGAGAGATGGAGATAGAACAGCAAGAGATAATGAGTGTAATAGCGAGAGGGAGAGGGAGAACCAGACAGCACTAGTGTGTAGGAGAGAGAGAGAGAGAGAAGAGGGGGGAGGGAAGGAAGGAGGGAGGAAGGGAGGGGGACAGAGAGACAGAGAGATCACAAGATCAGTGAGATAGCAGGGGGCTTCACTCTGGTGGGGCCTTGGTGATCATTTTATATCATTTGGTTTTTACCCAAAATAAGAAGAGAAGCCCTAGGGTTTGAGTGGCAATGGTCCAACTTACATTTAAAAAAGATCACATTAAGACTGATGTGTGATCATGAAATTTAGAGCAAGGGTGGAAGCAGAGTGACTTATAAGAATCCAAGTGATTAGAATATAGACATATGTTGAAGATCCAATCAATAAGATTTGATGATGGATTGGATGTGGGGTATAAGAGAAAGAAAGGAGTTAAAATTGACTACTTTTTTTTTTTTTTTTTTTTTAGCAACTGCAAGAATGGAGTTGCTATTATTATTATTATTTTGAAATGGGGAATAGTGTGGGAAAAGGAAGTTTGAGTAGGGAGTAAGATATCATGGGTTTGGTTTTGGTCATGTAAAATTTGATCTATTAGACATCCAACTGAAGATGTCAAAGAGGCAGTTGGGTATGTGTGCAGAGTTCAGAAAGAGGCCCAGGTGTAGGTTATGGATGGTTCTTAAAGCTATGAAATCACTTAGAGAGTGAATGTAGGTAAAAACAAGAGGTACAGGGACTGAGATTTGGAGTTCTCTGTTGTTAGGTGGTCTGGGTGAAGCAGGAAAATGAGAAGGAACAACCAATTCAGTAGGAGAAGAGTGGTGTTCAAGTGAACAGTATTTCAATGACAGAGTGGTCAACCTTGTCAAATGTCTGACAAGTTGAGTAAGATCAAGACCAAGAATTGAGCATAAATTTGGCAATGTGCTTATCACTGATGATCTTGAGAAGGGCTGTTTTTCAGTAGAGTGGTAGGGGTGACAGCCTGGTAAGGGTGGGTTCAAAAATGAATAAAAGAGAAAAACTGGAGGGTGCAAATATACTCTTTTTGAAAGATTTACATATAATTAAAAAGAGCCAAGAAATGGGGGAAGTTAGGTACAGGGAGAAATTTGTCAGGTGAAGAGGTACTATAGCATGATGGTATGCTAATGAGCAATCCATCCCAAAATGTTCCTGAGAAGAGCAATAGAAGGGCCCATCCGTGGTCATTCGCAAGTCAGTCCATTCTAATCAGACCACCAGCAGAAACGATATAATTGTAGAGATGAATGAACATCTAGGAGGATGCCTCTATCTTGGAGGAATCTCCATATACTTATAAAGTCAAGGTGCATATGTGTGCACTAATTTTCACAGCAGTACTATTAACAAAAGCCAAAGGTGGAAACAACCCAAGTATCTATCAACAAATGAATGGAGAGGCAAAATGTCATATATACAATGGAATATTGTCCAGCCATAAAGAGAAATAAAGTCTGACGCATACTACAAGAAGAATGAATCTAGATGACATGATGCTAAGTGAAGTAAGTCAGACACAAAAGGTCAAATATTGTATGACCTCACTTATATGTTAAATAGTTAAAAACAAAACAAACCCTCAAATTAAAATAAACCAGTGATTCATACGAAACTAGCTAAGACAAGAAGACGTTCTGTTGGCGAGGAGATGGGTCTGAACTAGGCCGCCTATGTAAGACCTGGCGGGACCCTTGTAGGGACCTGAATGTGTACGGCAGACGGCGAAGTTTAAGGACTGAAGCAAACAGAGATTGGGAGCAAGCCAATCTTGGAAATGCAGGGTCCAAGGCAGACTACAGAGCCATTTCAATCTATTCACAGAGAAGCTTTAGCGTCTAGTCATTTCATTTGGAGAGAAAAGAGAATTCTTATTAACTTTATTCCCAACTTACAGATGGAGGAACCATAACACCTGTAAACGCGGAGGCGGAGCTGGAAACCCGCTGTGGAGTCTGCACCATCCGGACCCGCCTTCCTACGTCCCACGCCAAACTACGTGCTCAGGGGCTTCTGCGGTTGCCTAGCAACCTGTTGAGTCCCCTAGGGCTTCCAACAGCCCAATCTAGGCTGAAGCCGAACGTCACCACGTATAAGGCAGATAAAAGAATGATGTCCGTCTGGCTTTTGTTGGACCCCAGCCCGTTACACGTGGACTCACCAGAGCCGTCCTCACGCCCGATCGCGGACCAAGGGGCGGTACCCCGTGGTACCAATGGGCGGACAGGAGAGAGCGCGCGTGCGCAGGGCTGGACCGAAGTGGGGGCTGGACCGAGAGGAAAAGCGTTCTGGGACGGGGGCTGGCAAGGCTCATTCTGTAAGGCTTCGCGTCTGGGGAAGGCGGTTTACGCTCGGTGAACTGCGATGGTGAGTGGACATGGGAGTCTTGAGGTCCAACACCGGGGGAGGAGGCTTCTGGGTGGAACTCAGGCGTCCGCAGCCGGGCAGTATTCAGGCTCCTCTTTGGGGGTTCGGCCTCAGTGTGGGAGGTAAGAGCGGTCTTATTGGGACTCTTGGGTCCTGTCTGCCTGGGGGCGCTTAGCCGATTAGGAACAGGGCCTCTCTCCCCCGACCGAAGCCAGGGTCTCCGCCAGAGGCTTTGGGTCAGATGGGCCCCGGCCAGGTTCAGTCTCCGCTGTCTTTCTTGGCTTTTGTGGGGGGGGGGTGGTGGTTCCAGAACCTGCCTGTGGGACCAGCAAGGCTGGGTGGACACTGCACCTGGCCGGACCTGGAGGCACGCGAGCCTGGGGCGTTACTCTCTGCCTCTAGTAACCCCGGCGCCTTCCGGGGGGACACTAGGGCCTGTCGAGCCCAGCGAAGTTGAACTATAGGGGGAATGACTTCCTCATGTATTCCCTATCCAGTTCAGACACCAACATCCACCCAGTTGCCCAAACCCGAAACCTGGGCGTCATTCTCCTCTTCTGCATTCCTTTACCCACTCACATCCAGTCCATCGCAAAGCTTTCTTGGATACATTATTTCTCCACGTTTAGCCCCTCTGCCCCAGCTAGTTGAAGTGACTACCATCATCTCTTCCCTGAACTACCTCAGTAGGCTTCAAACTGGTTCCCTGCATCTTTTCTTCATCTTCTGTAGTTTCTTATGTCTAGGGAAGCCAGAATGATGGTCTTGAAACATGAATGTGATAGTATCACCAGATCTCTCTCTCCATTCCCTTACTGCCTTTCGGTAGATTCCCATTGTTCTTCCAAGCTCTTTAACACAGCTTGCAAGGCCCTTCATGATCCGTCCTCTTTTTACTTTAGACTTTGTCTTCGTTATACTGTTGTCTTCAAGATATTGTACCTTTTTAAATTACTGTATTGGACCAAGTCCTTCTGACCTTAGTTGTGCTTTACATTATGTTCCCTTTGCCTGAGCTACTGTCATCTGGTTGAATAAATTCTCATTCTTCAAGCCATACTCCAGTTGTGGGTTGAAACTCCTGTTCTTTCCTATGGGTGTCTTTGCTGGTCTGTGTCTTCACTAGCCTGTGATCTGTGAGAAGGATCTGGATCAGTTGCATCCTCAGAACCTTACACAGTGCCAGGCTCTGATAGTATATTTAAGTGTACAATTGAAGCATGAAAGTTCCTTGGGGAATCTCCATGTGAACAAGTATTTCAAGACCTCCAACCCATGTAGAGGTTTTTTTGGCCTAGGAACTTGGATATTTTCTTGCCTTCAGTCCAGGACCATAGTAGCAGTATGTGGGGAAGTACTGTCATAGGTTTTCTTTGGCTCTCAGTACAGGATATCTGAATGTTGGTGAGTGTAGGTGCTTTAAATTGGAGCTCTTAACTGAAGGTTCCCAGTGTAGGTGAAAAGCTGCTATCAATAGCTGCTATAGTTGTTGTAGAAAGAAGGCTGGCTCCAAACTCTTACCAGCTGATAGGACTAATGACACAACAAGAGGAAAGAGTGAGCCCACTGGCCAGAGGGCTCCAAAGGGAAGTTTACTGTTCCAGCTTAGGTTAGACCCTCTGTGATAGGAACAACTCACTACCCTGATTCAGATGTGAAGGTGTACTATCCCCAGGACAGCCCACAGATACTAGTTAGGAGGGAAAAAGGGGAAAAAACAAAACAAAAACTCATTGCCGTTGAGTCGAACCCAACTCATAGCAACCCCTCCTTGGGTTTCCGAGGTGGTATCACTACAGAAGCAGATTGCCCAACCTTCCTTCTGAGGATTGGCTAGTGGGTTTGAACCACCAGCGTTCTGGTTAGCAGTCAAGTGCCTTAGGTACTGTGCTACCAGAGCTCCTGACAATATGGTATGGTGAGGCCAAATGAATGTGAGAGGCTGCAGAACAAGGCTAGAGGAATGTGAATCAGAGTTGGCTAGAAGAATGGGGAGGTGACATTTGAACCTGACCTGGGAGAAGAGAAAGGACAGATGGAAACAGTGGGAGCAAAGGCTCAGGGACAGAAAAGGCACTCTCAGGGGAGGCCACTGAGACTGGAGTGTGGTGGGGCACACTGGGCTGGACTAGGGAGGGCTTGGACAACTCAACTGAGGAGATGGCTTCTACTGGCGTCTTTCTCCATTCTTATAGAGCCAATTGTACCTGTACAGCCCTATTATAGTTGGCATGGTCGGAGGCCCCAGTTCAGTGTTTCCCTCCCAGGGCTCAGGCTTCTTGTGAGAAATGTCCCAAGGCATGGATTGTGGGTGTTCCCCGCCCCCCACAGTGTTCAGTGAAAGTTGTTTTTAAGATTATTTTACTCCTGGATCTTCTCAAGTGTTTCTTTCTATGTTTGCCCTTTTCCTTTCCTGGTTGGTGAGATCTGGCTTTACGTTCAAGGATCTTTTTGTGGTCTTTGTTCAGTTGTAACTGGGTGATAATCGCCTTGCTGGGGTGAATGCCCATATGGACAATTATGCCATTAGCTTTATCTCACTGTACCTGTTCAGTGTAGATGACATATTTCTTCCTGTAAACCTGTTCTACTTTGCCAATTTGCTGACCTTTGTATTATCCTCACATAACCTGAACTTCATCATCCTTTTGGATGGGCATGGACCAAACATTGTATTTCTGTCTCAGTTCCTTGGAAAGAGGGGAAAACAGGCTTCCTGCGAATGTGGGAAGGTGCATTGAAATGCCTTTTACGGTTTTTGCTCTGGTCCGAAGTCACAAAGGGATTGAACTTCAATTTGACCACTGCCGCTTCAGCGATGGACGCAAAAGGGAGAAGAGTGGCATGGGTTGTGTTTTGAAGTCTCTTTGCAGAAATTTTCCCATCTTTGCGATTTTTCTCCAGCCTGTTCTTTATAATTTCCTGAAGAGGGCCGGTGAGCTCAGAAACTGCTGGGTTTATCTGCCAGGCTGTTTGCTCGTAGCCTTGAGCTAAGTGGTTGGGGGGTGTGGATGATGCAACCTGTTCTTTAGACAGAGGAAATTTGCTTGTGTTTCCTTTTAGACCTGAGCTGCTCAGTTTGCTAGGTGGCAATCAGATTCCCTGTACTCTCTGCAGCACTTGGAGGGATTTTTTCCTCTGTGTTTGTAGATAAGTAGCTCTGGTGGTGTAGTGCCTAAGGCATTTGACTGCTGACCAGAAAGTTGGTTCAAACTGACCAGCTGCTCCATGGAAGGAAGATGGAGCAATCTACTTGCGTAAACACTTAAGTGCCTTGGAAACCCAGTGGGGGTTGCTATGAGTTAGAATTGACTGTGGGTTTGGCATTGTTTGAATGGCAGTGGTATTGTTCATGTTTATTTTGTAGATTTGGTTTTTGTTATGTTCCAGCAGGGTGAGTTTGAAATCAATGGTTCTTGACCATTATCCTGCCTCACTTGAAGAAGTGATAATTTGTATCTATAGTTGGCCCCTTGGAAATCACCCTTGTTATCCAGCAGAACCTTTTGGGATGCCTTGGTTCTGCCTTTTGGGATGTGAATGTACAAGTAGGTCGGGTCTTTGTGCTTCTAATGCATGTCTCCTGGCTGGCCTTTACCTTCCTTTTGGAGGCCAGTCTGTAAGTCTCAGGAAGCCTTACAACTTTCAGTTTAGCAACTAGTTTTTAAAGGCTTACCAGAGCCTTGGTGTGGAATACTGATGTGAATAAAGCACTCTCTGCCCTCAGGGAGCTTGCTGGGTAGTTTTCTTGCTATTGACCACAATCCAAAGGATAGCCAGAGCCTAGAGTACTTGATGGGAGCTCTGGTAGCATAGTGGCTAAGACACTTGCCTGCTAACCAAACAGCTGGCGGTTCAGACCCACCAGCCACTCACTCCTCGGAAGGAAGGTTGGGCAATCCTACTTCCGTAGTGATACTGCCTCGGAAACCCAAGGAGGGGTCGCTATGAGTCGGGGGCCGACTCCACGGCACATAACAACAACAACAACAACAGAGTACTTGATAGGATCTCTGATGGCATAGTGCCTAAGGCATTTGACTGCTAACCAGAAGGCTGGCAGTTCAAAACCACCAGCCACTCTTCGGAAGGAAGACCTTTACTTCCTTAGAGGTACCACCTCGGAAACCCAAGGAGGTGTTGCTATGAAATGAATCAACCCCACGGCAGTGAGTTTGGTTTTGCTTTACAGTACTAGATGGAATCCTAATTTCTGTGTACTTTTTTCCAGTGCTCTTTCCTAGCGGTTCAGGTATGTGATGTCACGGCTCAGGGAGCTGGATGAGGCAGGTGTTAGCAGTCTTTTTCTCTGTGCCTGCTGCTTCCAGCCTTGATCTGTCCTTACTTATTGCTTTTCTCAACAACTGTGTTCCTGTCTTTGGTGTTGCCCCACTTCCAGCCTTCTCCATTGTGCTGCCAGACTAGTCACTCTGAAACCAAGCCTTGATCTCATCTTCCATTCATGTATCCTCAGTGGCTCCTCATTTACCCTCAGGGTAAATTTTGACCTTGGCCTAGCATGCAAAGCCATGTCCAGTATAGCCTGGCTAACCTTTGCAGCCTATTGCCTGTTACTCTGTCCTTTTCGTACCCTCTAGGCTCCAGCCTGGAGCTCTGGTAGCATAGTGCCTAAGGCACTTTACTACTAACCAGAAGACTGGCGGTTCAAATCCACCAGCCACTCCTTGGAAGGAAGGCTGGACAATCTACTTCCGTGGTAGTGATACCGCCTTGGAAACCCAAGGAGGAGTTACTATGAGTCAGGTCTGACTCGACAGCACAAAACAACAACGACAACAGGCTCCAGCCTGACTAAACTACTTGATGTTTCTTTCCAAGTTGTCCGCACTCTGTTGCTCTATTGGAATCATCTCCTCAGTCTAAATCATCCCCCTTCAATCCCTGCCAGCCAGCCCACAGTATGCTCATTCGTGTAGGCCTAGCTAAAGTCTTTAAATCCCTTTAAGCTCTTACTGAATTGCTTGACAGACGGACAATGCAATGGGAAATGCCATCACCTCCACTGAAGTGATGGGGACCTGGAGTGTCCAAGGTCATCCACTGTTGAATGGTAGAGCAAGCCTTGGGCCCAGTTTGGTGTGCTCTCCTCCACCATCTTCCTCCTTCAACATAATTCCCAGGAGTGCATTATGTCAAGTCTTGAAAGAAACCTTCACTCTGGTTCTCACCTTCATCTTCTATATTCCTCACCTCCAGATACCAGTGACCATGAAATCGCTGCAGCTACTCAGAACCCTGTTGTTCCTGTGCAGCCTGCTCTGGGCCTTCTCTGTCCCAGGCATCAGTGCTGAGGAACCTGGGGCCAGCTTCTCAAATGCTGGCAACGTGGGCTTGGATAAGAATACAGTGCACAACCAAGAGTACGTATTCTGCCCGGGGTTGTGGTCCAGGGTTCTCCCCATCATCTGTAGCTGCAGCCAGCTGGTAGGGCACACACTCCTCTCTTCTTTAGCCTGTTTATATGGCTGCTTGACGTTTTTCAAGGATGATTTTATTCCTTATAGCTACCTTGAAGTCAGGTACATTTTTTTATCATCATAGATGGAGGACCTTGAGACTCCCTCCTCATCACCCCCCCCACACACACACACACACATACACGCAGAGTAATAATGACAGTATGCAGACTAGAGCTAAGGTTTCTTGACTCTGACAAGACCTTTTTTTTTTTTTTTTTAACATTTCAAATCACAGAAAAAGGGCCTTTCAAATCACAGAAAGTTTGATTTTTTTTTTTTTTTTTAACTATCACATTCAAACAATCATTTGTTGTAGTTTTTGTCCTGGCTCAGTTAACTACATGTGTTATAGTTTTTTAATCCTTGAACTGTTTGAAAAATGTTTTAAGTTGATAGCCCCAAAATATTATAACAATATATAACCCATAATCTTGCCAGTGTAACAAATGAATGATTGGACTTTTTGCCATTCCTTCCAGGGCCTTGTCTATGTATCACCCTTGGTGTGGCTGCCACTGTTTCTGTTTGCTGTTTTGAACTGAATGAATTCTAAGTTCTTGAGCTGTTCATAGTACTATAGGTTTCAGCCCCATCCCAGTGTCTCTGCCTAGTGTTTGCCTTGGTCTGGTTCTGACTTGGTTTTTAGGCATATCATGGAACATCTGGAAGGTGTCATCAACAAGCCAGAGGCAGAGATGTCCCCACAAGAACTGCAACTCCATTATTTCAAAATGCACGATTATGATGGCAATAATTTGCTTGATGGCTTAGAACTCTCCACAGCCATCACTCATGTCCACAAGGAGGTAGGTCACACAGCGACTTGGTGGGTAGTGTCTCGAAAGGGCCTCCCTTTGGAGATTCAGCCCTCGAGCTTGATGACTTGTGCTGTCCTTCTGCAACAATATTGCTGCTTCTCCTTTCTCTCTTTACCACTATGTTTTGCTGCTTTTCCTATTCAGTGGTCCTTTCCACAAAGGCTGGCCCACTGAGGCAGAAACCACAGGGCTGGGCCTTTGTATCTTTAGCAAGTGCTACAGACATTTCTGCTGCACAGTATAGTTTGAGAACCAGTGCCCAAAAGGCAAGCAGCATTCAGAATATAGGACAGGGAAGATATTATTTCATTTGAGAAGAATGACATATCAGGAGGCCAAGGGGTTGCAGACTAGGCAACAAATAATTAAGGGTTTCTCAGTTTTTTGTACAGTACTCTGTTGTTTACAGGGTGATTTCAAGTAGGTTATCTTGCTTGATCTTTGCAACAGCCTGTAAGTAGGCAGGGACAGGTGGGGTTATTTCT
The DNA here is from genome assembly GCF_000298275.1 of Orycteropus afer afer. Taxonomy (NCBI): domain Eukaryota; kingdom Metazoa; phylum Chordata; class Mammalia; order Tubulidentata; family Orycteropodidae; genus Orycteropus; species Orycteropus afer. The sequence continues at coordinate 6,842,903 of NW_006921711.1, read as the reverse complement.
CCCATTTTCCAGGTGAGAAAATTGAAATTGAGATCTTTTGTCTCCAGATGTAACCTTCTTTCCACTTGGCCACACTACCTGTCTGAAAGGAGGAGAGGCAGAGTTGGTGAGGGAAGTGTGATCAGACAGGCTGCTGGGAGGGCAGGTTTGGGTTTGCTCAGGAGGCAATGGGGAGCCACTGGCGATTCTGAGCAGGAGAATGGCCTGCCTGGAGCAGTGTCTTAGGAAGGTCCTTTGCTGTGGGAGATGGGCTGATGGATGTGAGAAGAGACTAGAGTCAGGGAGGAGAACTAGGATTCAGCAGTCCTGGCAGGTGAGGATGGAGAGGAGAAAAAAGGGGAGATGTGGGAGATCTGGCAAAGGAAGAAGCAGCTGAGGACGTGAATGGAATTAGCTTCACCCCAGTACAGTGAGTCCCCTGACACATGCTTTGGGAGCAGGGGACATAACTTTGACCAAAGAGGTTATAACAGATTCTACTGGGCCTCAATGCCTTCTTCTTCCTTTGACCCCCAGATGTTGTCCATTGTCTAACTGTTCCCACTTTATCAGGGCAAATTGTGTACAGAGTTAACCCTTAGAAGGGCTTGGTCTGGGAGCTTTTCTCTAGGATGATGGGTTTGTGGGTCACAGAATCTATGAAACTCCTGATTATACATGAGCCAGACCCAGGTTTCTACAATGAACTTGTATTACTTCTGTAATTAGGAAAGAATCAGAAGTGTTTTAAAAATAAACAAGAGCCTGCTTTGTACATTCCTTTTAACTTCCAAGTATAATTTCTCAATTGAATGATTATGAGGTGACTCTACTGGTACTCATCATCATCTGATTTATATTTTGTAGGAAGGGAGTGAACATGCTCCACCAATGAACGAAGATGAACTGATTAGCTTAATAGATGGTGTTTTGAGAGACGATGACAAGAACAATGATGGATACATTGACTATGCTGAATTTGCCAAATCACTGCAGTAGATGGTATTTGGCTATCTCTTAGTTATATGCAAATGTGACCCATTATAATGTGATTGAACACTCTGTAATGCAAAATAACTCATTTCCAACTATTGCTGCAGTCTTTTGGTAAAAACCTGTAGCAACTTGTTACACTGAAGTGAGAAAGAAAAATCAAGAGAAATAAAAGGGAAGAGAAATGGGACATATCATAGTCCCTAAGTACTGCTAAATGTCTTATTGGATAGGGGCCCGATTAGAGAACTGTTTTAAGAATACTGGATACTTGGAGCTGAGTACTCAGGAACTTGAATTTGACTGTAGAATACTGCTAGTCTCTTAGTTTTAATTCATGCTCCCTAAAAAGGACAGCAGGCTTTGACAAATGGATGTGTATTAATTAACAGTGAGGGAGTTGATGCCAAATATTTCTCATAGTGGACACTGCCTCTTCAGGTCAACATGGTCAGTATTCTGTAAAGGTCCTCTGGCCTCAATAATTAAATAATTACTTGCTCTGCACAAGTGGCTTCTAAGGCTATTTCAAAGCCACAGTATAAGAAGAATGTCCAGTGTTGCATTCCACTGGCCACAGGGCCCAAGATTCTGTATCCTCTGGCATTTTGGAACTGATACACCATTGACCTAAGAATTAACCTTTTTCAGTTTTTCAATACTTTGTAAAACTACTGCCACATCCCTTGTACTTTATGTGTTCAATGCGCGTTAAGAGACCTGGAATGTAAGTGCTCTCTGCTCTAATCAGTAGCAAATGTTTTCGCTTTCTTAATATTTGTATTTACTCTGGTTTAGAAACTTGTTTTTGCAGTTTAGAAACTATTAGAAATGTAAAGACTTATCCCTTCTTCTCCATACAGTAGAAATAAAACTACTAGCTGGTCTAGCCTAGGTCAGAAGTAAAAAGATCATCCAGCAGGCGCAACAGTTAGCGTCCTACAAGGTTTTATTTTAGAAGGAATGTTGTTTAAATGACCTCTTTTAGCCTGAATACATGAATTCTTTCAGATCAGGAAAGATTAGGAAAAGATTCCTAAATACTCTTAGAATGTGAATCTTAACAGTAGCTGAAAATGAGAAGCAGCAGATTGTAATGTAGGTTATGGGATGTGATAGATTTGTTGTAGTAGAAAAACCCAAAGTCAGTGGGAAAAAAAAAAAACTGCATAAAATTTGTTGTAAGATGTATAGAGACTTATTTTCTTTATTAAAATATTCTTATAAGAAAACATATGTATTTGTAAAAAGTGGTTTCCTGTGTCAAGTATTTGTGCAATCAGAGCTGAATTGTAAACTATTCTTGTAATATCTAGTTATTTTGTAAGATTTATATAGTGTATTGTAGATACATGACCAATAAAACTGGTGAAACAGAACAAGCTGTCCACTTTGTCCATGCAAGCGTCTTCCTTACCCCACCTTCCATTTGTAGGGTTTCTTTTTTTTAATACAGATGTTTACATGTGCTTAACCCTGGCTGTACTCTGTCCCTTTTTGCAGAGGTAGATTCCCAGTATTCAAAGTCACTTTCCCTGTTTAGGCATTTTTCTGAATGAAATCACTATTCAGACATTTGTTCTCTGGCCAAATAAGATTATGACTGTGTTCTCTAGATTAAGAGAATACAGCATTTTTCTTTGGAGTCTGATGACTCTTTTTTCCTTTGCCAGAAAATTTAATTAGACTGCATTGTTGAAAGCATCCAGGCCCAAGCAAAAGGCACCAGTGTCCTTGGCATTTTGGAAATGACAGATTTTGTTCTGCCAGTTGAAAAGCAAGGAGGAGGAAAGTGACCATTGTCATTCTTATTTTTTGAATCAAGGCATCTGCCAAGAGAGCTGCAAACTCAGGTAGCAATTTTTTTTTTTTTTTAATTGTGATTAGGGTGAAAATTTACAGAGCAAACTCATTTTCCATACAGCAGGTCATATACATTTTGTCTCATGACATTGACTACAATTCCCCACAGTGTAACAGCTCTTTTCCCACTTGCTCTCCATAGTCAACCTCTTTCTTGTGTCCTTCCCTCCCATGCACTCCGCCCGCTCCCTAGCTGTCTCCTCGTGCAAACACTGAGCTTCTGTTCTCCCATGATTGATCACTCCAAGTGTTGTTGTTGTTATGTGCCGTGAGTCAGACCTGACTCATAGCGACCCCTCCTTAGGTTTCTGAGGCAGTATCACTACGGAAGTAGATTGCCCCATCTTCCTTCTGAGGAGTGGCTGGTGGGTTTGAACTGCCAGCCTTCTGTTTAGCAGTCAAGTGCCTTAGGCACTATGCTACCAGCTCCAAATAGTATATCTTAAATGTTCACCCCATATGCCTGCCTGTTGTTTGGCTGGAAGCCACAGGAGTGAGTTCGATTGCAGACCTGACGAGTGGCAAGGGGCTATCATCTCAGGAATCTCACCAGGCTCTATCAGACCAGCAAAACAGATAGCAATTTTTTGAGCAAGATGAGGTAGCCAATAGCCCTTTAACCACATCAGCCTTTGTATAGTCGTTGGAGAGAACATACACAGTAACTTAGGAATAATTTTAGCACGATCATAGAATTTTGGAACTGAAAGGGACTTTAGATTGCCTATTCCATCCCCTTTATTTTTTGATGAAGGAAAACAGGCCTAGAGGTAAATGGTTTGCCTTAAGTCTCACCGTCAGAGACTCTGGGACCTGTTAGAAAAATTTAGGTGGGGCTTAGGCTCTCTCCCCAGAGTTTGGATGTTCGTTTTTTTTTAATGTAATTTTAAATATGAAAAAAATTTAAACCATTAAAGTATATAAATAACATGTCCTTCATCACCTTATAGTTTCACTTCTTTCCCATGAGTTAACCACTGTGGTTAATTTGGGGTATATCTTTTTGCATTATATGTGGCCATTTGGTTTGTGTATCTATGTATTACATATTTTCCATAAAATCCTCTGTGTTGTTTAATTATGGTAATTATATATATAACATATAGTTATTATAACACTATGCCTTAATGATATTTTGGACCTTCATGATATATCCCTTAGTGGTCATTTTAAGTCATTACCTGTCGATCTACTGCATATTTTTTGGCGGCCATATAGCATTCCATACTGTTATACTTTATTTAATCTCCCTAGTGGTTTTTCAGGAGGAGCTCTGGTAGCATAGTGGCTAAAGCACTTGACTGCTAACCAGAAGGCTGGCGGTTCAAACCCACCAGTCACTCCTCGGAAGGAAGGTTGGGCAATCCTACTTCCGTAGTGATACTGCCTCGGAAACCCAAGGAGGGGTCGCTGTGAGTCGGGGGCTGACTCGACGGCACATAACAACAACAACAGTGGTTTTTCACTATTAGAAGCAATGCTTGGATGACTATCCTTGCACATGGGTAGTTTGTTAGACCAATGGGTGCTTCCTTAGACTGGTACTACAAAGCCACAGGGGGTCTGCTGGTGAAGTTCAAGCCTGTGCTCACCCTAGAACAAGAACTGCCATGGTGGGGCTGGTGTTGGGCCTGTTAACACAGGCAGAGGCAGGAGGACTCATGAGAACCAAGCTTCCCCACCTTGGGAGCTATGCAGGAATTTGCAGCACTGAGTAAAGAGCCACAGAAAAGGGAACTCTTTCTGCCCAGTTGACAGTTTCCTGGGTTCTGACTTGGGATTGAATCTTGCACTGGCTCTTCACCTAGAGCTGTCTCTACAGTAAGTTGTATTGGGTTATATCTTTAGAATAGGAGCTCTGGTAGCATAGTGCCTAAGGCACTTGACTGCTAACCAGAAGGCTGGTGGTTCAAACCCACCAGCCACTCCTCGGAAGGAAGATGGGGCAATCTACTTCCATAGTGATACTGCCTCGGAAACCCAAGGAGGGGTCGCTATGAGTCAGGTCCAACTTGACGGCACATAACAGCAACAACAACATCTTTAGAATGGAGATAAATATACCTGAGAGGCAGCCTTGCATAAGGAAAGACCATAAGCTTCAGACTTAGGCAAACCTTAGTTGAAATCCTAGGCTTGCTACTCCTTAGCTGTGAAGTTCTCTAAATTTCATCTAAAAAATAACTGTAATAAAACTTACCTCCAAAAAGTGATTAAGAGGATTAATAAAATGAGAGAATGTATAATGCTAGTACAGTGTCTGGCAACAGAATAGGTGCTAAATACTCAAGTTATCTCCTGTTCCCCAGTGAGGCTGAAGGGTCTGGGCTGCTTCTCATTGAAGAGTGGATGCTGCAAGGGCTATGAAGAAATTGATGACTCCTCAAGGGCAATGTTTTGGTCCTCTAGTGCATCTCTAACAGAAAAATACCACAGGTGGATGGCTTGAACAAATAGGAGTTTATTCTCTTAGAGTTTAGGAGGCTAGGGTTCTGAGTTGAAAGGGCCAGCTCTAGGGGCTGGGTGAAAAAGCCCCTCAACCTGGGCCTTCGGCTCTATCCCTTGGTCCGTCTCTTGCTCCCAGCCCACTGGAGCTAGAGGTGTCTCTTAGGTCAGGCAGCTGCTGGCTGCTGAGCCTGACAAACCCAAGGTTCACAAGTCCCAAGATTATCAAGCAATATGGCAGACCACTAATTCAAGTCCATTAACAGTTCCAAGATCAGCAGAAAACATGGCAGACCATTGAGATGAAGACTCAGCTACATGCAGGGTTCAACCATGCCAAAAAGCTCAGAGACCTTTCCCAAAGCTCTCTTCTTATCTAGTGGAAGCAGACCCCATCCCTAAGGCAGCTACCCAGCTGCTACAGTAGATTCCACCATGGTGTTGATTACCAGTCTCATCATAGGGAATAACTACAACACTTGCCCAGCCACTCAAAACCAAGCCAACCAAGATAACACGCAACTACCACAAGCAGGGATCATAGAGTCCTTTCTGCTTCTTATATGCCTCACTATAAAAGCTGAATGAATGAATGAATTCTCTATGGAGAAATAAAGACATGCCAAGTGTGATGTTGAAAGACACAAAAGCATTGAAATAGGAGTCAGACCAAAGGAGTTTCCATCTCATCTGGTCTCCTGACAAGTGTCTTCACTGGGCCTCGGGTCCCTTGAAGAAAGGAAAGAACAGACCACCTCCCACAGCCCCTTTGTCAGTACACCTAGTCTGACTTTGAACTATCTTGTTATCTGACATTTTGCATTTACAATAATGGTAAAAAAAATCTATTTTAACACTGTGGTGCTAGGTGAGAATAACACTGGCTGTGATGGTTAATCAATGCTGGCCATGAGTCGCAGTGGTTTGGCAGTTATATAATGATGTGATTTTGCAGTTGTGTAATGATGACATTTGGCAGTTAATGGAATGATGTAGTTTTCCTCCATTTGTGATCCGATGTGGTCATCCTCCATTTTCTCATAATGCTGATTTCTGCATAATGACTTGATCTTGATCATGTTGATAAGTGAGAAATGGATGTACATAGGAAGCACCAAGCCATCAGTGACTGTGGTACCTTTGCCCCTCTCATTGGAAAGATCTAGCAAAGAGAGGATGAAGTAGGGTCATGGCAATGGAGACCACCAAGTAGTAGCAGCTTCTGAACCCACGTTTTTGTCTGACTGTGGTTGCCCAAGGGAGTTGTTGGGAGATGGACAAGTTTAACAATGCAATAGAAATGGCTTTTGAAAACAAATGGCAGTAATATGATATAATAAAGACATTTATATTCCCAATTCTAGAAATTAAAACAGACAAGACTGCCAAATCAAGAGAACAAGAACAAAAAAAAAAAAAAAAAAAAACTCCATCTTAAGTGAAATTTGGAGACACCTCTAACTCTATTTCATCAGGTGTAAGGATGGGAAGCAGGTTGAGAGAGGTAGGTGGGGTTACAGTGAAGGAAGAGGGGTGACAGTGAAAGGAAGCAAGATCATTTGTCCCCTAGAATTCTAGAAAGGCTCAGGGATTGAAGGAACCAGGTACATGGGAGGAGAGCATAAAATAGGAAGACAAATATAAGAATTATTTGGAAACCTGTAAAAGAAAGAGTCAGACCATCCATCCCTGGTCTGTGCAGCCAGCTTACCAGTCCTCCTCCTCCTTAGAATACTGGAGGTTGACTCTGAAGAATTGAACCAGGGAAACTCTAGGCTTGGGAATTCCAAGTAGAGAAGGGTGCAGATGAGGGGCCACATTGAAAACAGAAATGAAATGAAGTTCTGAATATAATTGGGAAGCTCTCCAACTCTTTCCAAACCTCACCTGGGCTTCCACCAGCAGCATAATGTGAAGCTGTGATGTTGATTCTTTGTGTGATCATCTGTTTTTGGCCATTGACTGCCTAGAAATACTCATATCACCTAAGAGCAAACAATAGTTTTCAAATATAATCTGATTTAAAGCCATTTGGGAAAGACTCCTATAAGGTCACAATAGAGTCATTTGAGCCAGTATACTCCTTTCAGCATCTCAACCCAAAATGTCTATGCTGGAATTATTTCCACTTTTATAGATAGACTTGTGTCCCCCCAAAATATATGTTGTAAATCCTAGCCTCTATGCCTGTGGCCATAATCCCATTTAGGAATGGATTGTCTTTGTTATGTTAATGAGACAGGATTAGGTTGTGTTTTGCCTCAGTCTCTTTTGAGATATAAAAGAGATTAAACAAGCTAACAAGAAGCAGAGATGGAACAAGAGAGATGCCATGCCACATGAAGATTGCCCAGGAGCAGAAGCTTAGAAGAGACAAGGACTTTCTAATCCAGAGCTGCCACAGAGATAAAGCCTTCCCATAGAGCTGGTACCCTGAATTCCTAAACTGTGAGAAAATACATTTCTGTTTGTTAAAGCCACCATTTGTGATATTTCTTCTGTAGCAGCACTAGATAACTAAGACATCCACCCACCCCTTGCATTTCCTAGAAACCATAGGTGTTTGCCTTGCAGCCAGGAGACTATCAATGCCCTTCAGGGCCTGCTCCCTGTGCAAACAGGAGTCTGCCTACAGAGAAAGCCTAGCTTGCTGTGTTGCGTGCTGACAGAGAAGTCCCAGTACCAACCATGTGGGGTCTTGTGTCATATTTATTACAGCAGCTGTATGAGGCATTATTAACCTCCTGTTATTATTACAGCAACTCTGGTGGCATAGTGCCTAAGGCATTTGACTGCTAACCAGAAGGCTGGTGGTTCAAACCCACCAGCCACTCCTCAGAAGGAAGATTGGGCAATCTACTTCCATACAGATATTGCCTTGGAAACCCAAGGAGGGGTCGCTATGAGTCACAATCAACTTGACAGCAGTGAGTTTGTGTGGTGATTATGTTTGTGTGTCAACTTGGCTGACCCTGGTTGAGTGGCTGGGCAGCTGAATGGAGTTATTCCCCATGGTGAAATTGGTAATTAACTCCATGGTGGAATCTATTGGAGCAGCTGTTGTGTATGTGGTCTGCTTCCCATAGAAAAGAAACAGCTTTGGGAATGGTCTCTAGCTTATGGCACGCTTGGACCCTGCATGTAGCCATGTCATTGTTCAACAGCCTGCCATGCTCTGTCAACCTTGGAACTTTACAATGGACTCGAATTAATGGCAGGACTGTGCCTTTTCACTTGTCAACCTTGGGTTTGTCAGCCTCAATAGCTAGCAGCTGCCTGAGTGGAGAAATGCCTCTAGCTTCAGTGCGCCGGGAGCAGGAGGCAGAGCTGAAGCCCAAGGTTGAGGGGCTTTCACCCAGCCCCTAGAGCCTGGCACTTTGGACTCAGACTTAAAGCCTTCAAATTGTAAGAATAAACTCCTGTTTGTTAAAGCCATCCCATTTGTGGTTTATTCTTGTCAGAGCAGTAGTGTTATTGTTGTTATTTGCCATCAAGTCGGCCCCAACTCCTAGCGACCCCTCCTTGGGTTTCCGAGGCAGTTATCACTATGGAAGTAGGATTGCCCAATCTTCCTTCCGAGGAGTGGCTGGTGGGTTTGAACCGCCAACCTCCTGGTTAGCAGTCAAGTGCCTTAGGCACTATGTTACCAGAGCAGTAGTAGGTACTTTTTTTTTTTTTTTTTGGTTATTATTGTTATTATAGGATCTAGGCTAACAAAAGTAAAATAACTTTCCCAAGTCACATAGCCTGGAGAAGAGAATGAAAATATGTTAAGAGCGAGTGAAGACTTGTGCCTCAGTATTCATTGCAGCACTATTCATAATAGCCAAAAGGTGGAAACGATCTAAAGGTCCATCAACAGATGAATGGGTGAACAAAATGTGATTTATACATACAATGGAATACTACAATAGTTGTAAAGAGAAATGAAGTTCTGATTGTTCTGGTTACCTAGTGCCTCTCTGACAAGAAATATACCACAAATGGGATAGTCTCATTGATTCGATATAGCCATTGTATTGTAGTGTATTCCTTTCAGTTTTATTTTTCCTTTTTATGTTCTAGCAATTGTGGTATTTACACAAGGAGTATATATTTTTATCAAAGGCATATTCACATTTTATGACATTGTCCTTGAAATTGTCATTTTTAATGGCTGCAAGGTATTCCATTGAATGGGTCTACCACAGATCCCAATCCATTTATCTGTGGAAGAACTAGATAACAAATTGTTGTTGGCTTCAATCCACGGAGACCTTATTTATGAATGACAGAAGGAAGCATTGCCCAGTCCTGTGCCATCTTCATGATCATTGGTGTGTTTGAGTCCACTGTTGTAGCTGTTGTGTCAATGCATCTCATTGATGGCTTTCCTCATTTTTGCTGACCCCACTTTACCAAACATGGTATTCTTTTCAGGAGCTCTGGTGGTGCAGTGGTTAAGCACTTGACTACTAACCAAAAGTTTGATGGTTTGAACCCACCAGCCACTCCACAGGAGAAAGATATGGCAGTCTGCTTCTGTAAAGATTATAGCCTTGGAAACCTTGTGGGAAAGTTTTACTCTGTCTGACAGGGTTGGTTTGAGTTGGAATCAACTCGATGGCAGTGGGTTTCAAGGAAGCCTGGTGTCACAGTGGTTAAACCCTTAGCTGCAAACTGAAAAGTTAGCACTTTGAACGCATTGCCACTCCATGAGAGAAAGATGTGGCAATCTACTTTTGGAAAGATCACAACCTTAGAGTAGCAACTGGGATCTTAGAGGCTTGCAAGTGGCCATCTAGATACAACAATGGGTCTCTCCTTGTCCAGTGCAAAGAAGAATGAAGAAAACCAAAGATGCATGGAAACAATTAGTCCAAAGGACTGGTACATCATGTGATCCTCAGCCTATATGACTATGAGACCAGAAGAACTAGATGGTGCCTGGCTACTGCTGTCAACCATTTGGAGGGGGATCTATGTAGGAGATCCTGAATAGAATGGGAGAACAATGTGGAACAAAACTCAAAATCATTAAAAAAAAAAAAAAAAAAAAAAGACCAGGTTTGGTGATCTGATACAGCCTGATGGAACTCCTGAGACTATGGCCCCTAGCTGCCCTTCAGGTCTGGAATTGAACCCACTCCTGTGGCTTCCAGCCAAACAAAAGACAGGCATATGAGCTAAACATTGACATTAGGTAGGTACCCTCCTTGGAGAGATCAATCATGGGAAAATAGAAGGGCTGTGTATGCACAGGGAGACAGCTCAGGGGGCAGGAGTGCATGGAAGGGAAGGACACAGGGAAAGGTGGCTATGGGGAGGAAGTAGGTGGGGACCTGTTGCATTGTGGGAAATTGCAGTCAGTGTCATCAGACAAACTATGTGAGCTGCTGTATGGAAGTGAATTTGTAAATTTTCACCCAAATCACAATAAGTTTTTTTTAAAAAAAGATCATAGCCTTAGAAACCCTATGGGGCAGCTCTACTTGGAATTGACTCATCGGCAGTGGAATTTTCTGGTTTATGTTGTCCTTTTCTAGTGAATGATCTTTCCTGATGACACATCCAAAGTAAACAAGCCAAAGTCTTGCCATCCTTGCTTCTAAGGAGCATTCTGGTTGGATTTTCAGTATTCTTTGCCAACACCACAATTCAAATGCATCAAATTTTATTCTGTCTTCTCTTTTCACTATCTAACTTGAAAATTAAAAAGTTCTAATTTGTGCTGTTAAAAATTACATTGTGATGACTTTTTTTGTGCATAAAGCCTTTTCTCTTATAATTATTTCATTGTTGTTGTTGTTGTTATGTGCCGTCGAGTTGGCCCCGACTCATAGCGACCCCTCCTTGGGTTTCCGAGGCAGTATCACTACGGAAGTAGATTGCCTAACCTTCCTTCTGAGGAGTGACTGGTGGGTTTGAACCACCAACCTTCTGCTTAACATTCACATGCCTTAGGCACTATGATACCAGAGCTCCCAAATCTTGGCAAGTATTACTAAATTATTGCGCAAAAGAGTTGCTCTAACTAATACTTCATGCATCATTGTATGTAAAGCACATATTTCTTTTAACTAGGCCCATAAAACCACTGCCATCTAGTCCATTCTCACTTGTAGCAGCCCCCATTGAGTTTCCAGGGCTGTAAATCTTTGCTGAAATAGATTGCCTTATCTTCCTTCCAGAGAGCAGCAGGTAGGTTTGAACTGCTGACCTTGTGGTTAGCAGCCAAATACCTTACCCAAATGCCACCAGAGCTCCTTAATTAGGCCCATAGTATATCCCAATTCAATTCCCTAAACATAGAGTGAGCAGACATTAGTGCTTTTTCATTTTTGGACAAAATAGCACTATATACACCAGTACTATATACATCTGCCATTTTATTCACTAGTCTATTTGTCCATTCATTCATTGGGTGTTTATTGTATGTTTATCATGTAGCCTCTCTGTTTCAGTGCTGGATTTCAATGTCTTTTGAAGAAGAGAAAAATTTTAAAAAAGCAAAAAACAAAAAAACTCCCTTTATTTTTGCCATATGCCAGGGTTTCTCTGAAGCTGTTGTCACAGAGGACAAAGAAGTATTTTTGCACAGCATCCCCAATAAAAATGAGGTAAATCACATTTATGCCTGAATAGGGAAGTCAGCATTAAGGATCCAACCAAATATCTAAAATTTCAACCAAGGAATTAGTAGCAAACATTATGTGTGAACTTTTTGGATGTTTAAAAAAAAAAAAAAAAAAAACCCAGGACTTCCACTTCTGGGAAGACGGAGTAAACAAACTTTTTCCTATTTCTTCTAAGTACAACTAAAATCCCTGGATATTAAATATTAAACAAGCATAAAAATATTTAGAGAGGTAGAAAGAATAAGACATACTGGCTAGGGACCTTGAGGCCCCAGAAAAGCCATGGTGGTGAGTTACTTGGATTTTCTTTTTGCCTTATATATCTAAGACATGAAGTCAAAGAAGCCAGCAACCCCGTAATGCCAAATGGTGCAAATTAAAAACAACAACAAAAACCTGCTCTCTCTAGCCAAAGGATGAAGAAAGGGGTAACCTAACAAGACAGAAAACTTTTAAGCAATAACCACTCTACTTCAACCAAACACCACAAGAAAACACAAAGCCCTATCTCCAGCAAAGGCAAAGTGGACAGTCTAGACTTCCACCCTGCCAAATTGTCATGAGGTGCTCTAAACACCCTGCCAGGTTAGTTTCAGAGAAGGCTGAGTAGGGATCTAGGATTTCCATTATCATTGGGTAATAAGCATTCTTTCACACATACAATACCAGTGGACACCACATGGGAGCCTGGATTTCTATCTCCACCTGGCAGTAATCAAGTTCCCTTCCCCTATCCTAGTGGGGAGGTATCTGAGGAGGCCTAAGGAGAGTCAAGACTTTCACCATCCTCGTGATAACAAGGCTACCTTCACTGAAGTGGCAAGGGACAGTTCAAACTCTCACCGACACCCAGCAGTGATGAGGAATTACTAACCTTAGGTGTCAGTGGAGGACAAGTGGGGAACTTGGACTTGGACTTGGACTTGTCAATAATGAGGTGGTACTCAGAACATTGTTCCACCTCCTACTTTGGCGAGTAGCAACTGGGATCTTAAAAGCTTGCAAGCTGCCATCTAGATGCAGCGATGGGTCTCTCCCCATCCAGAGAAAAGAAGAATGAAGAAAACCAAAAAATCATGGATACAATCAGTCCTAGTGACTGGTACACCATCCAATCTGCAGCCTGTAAGACTATGAGACCAGAAGAACTAGATGGTGCCTGGCTACCAATGTCAACCACTTGGAAGGGGATCTATGTAGGAGATCCTGAATATAGAGGGAGAACAATGTAGAACAAAACTCAAAATCATTTGGAGGGAAAAAAAGGGGGGGGGATACCAGGTTTGCTGGCCCGATAGAGCCTGGTGGAACCACTGAGACTATGGCCCCTAGGTGCCCTTCAGGTCTGGAATTGAACCCACACCTGTGGCTTCTAGTCAAGCAAAAGACAGGCATATGAGTTGAACATTTACCTGAGGTAGATACACTCCTTGGAGAGAACAATCATGGGAGAAAGAAGGGCTGCTTATGCACCGGGAGACAGCTCAGGGGGCAGGAGGGCATGGAGGGATGGACACAGGGAAGAGGTAATTATCAGGAGGAAGTGGGAGGGGAGCTGTTGCATTGTGGTAAATTGTGGTCAATGTCATGAGACAAAATGTATGTGAACTGCTGTATGGAAAGTGAATTTGCTCTGTAAGTCCTCACCCAAATCACAATAAGAAAAAGAAATAAAATAAAAAAATAATAATGAGGTGGTACTATCCCTGCTTGCCTTTCCAAAAACAATGTCAGAGAAAGCCAGTCAGAAGGTTTAAATATGCTCCAGAGTCTCATAGCATAATTTTAAAATGTCCAGATTTCAAGTGAACATGATGGTCCTGGCAAGAACCAGCAAGATCTCAAACTGAATGAGAAAATACAAGCAATAGATGCCAACACCAAGATGACCATTTTTAGAATTATTTGCCAAAGATTTTAAAGCCAGGATAAAAATACTTCAATAAGCATTTATGAACATGCATGAAACAAATGAAAAAAAAAAACCAAAAAAAGTCTCAGCAAAGAAATTGAAAATATAAGTAACAATCAAATGAAAAATTCAGAACTAAAAAATACAATAGCTGAAATTTTTAAAAAATTGAATAGGTAGACTCAACAGCAGAATGGAGGAACAGAGAAAATCAGTGAACTAAAGATGGAACATTAGAAACCCAATTTGAACAACATTTTTTTTTTTTTTGTAATTTGAACAACAGTGATAAAATAGATTTTTAAAAAAATGAATAGCGCCTCAGGGACTTGTGGGACTACGTGGTTCTTAAAGTTGTGTATCAACTTGGCCTGGCTGGGATTTTGAGTGGCTTGGCAGTTGGATGTAGTTATTCCCCATGATGAGATTGGACTGATGTAATCACCTCCATGGTGGAATCTGTTGTGAGAAGCTAATTAGTTGAAGGGGAGTTGCATTCAGGATGTGGCCTGATTCCAGTATATATAGAGAAGATTTGAGAAAAGTCTCTAGCTTTTTGATCATTTTGGGATCTTGCACTTGGCCCATCATCATCTCCAGTTCTTGGACTTGAACCAGTGGCCTGTCAGCTTGCCTGCTGATCTTGGGATTGTTGCCTTTGCAGACTTTGGGCCAGCAATCTGCAGCCTGTTATACTGCCTGACAATCTCAACTTCATCAGTCCATGCAGCTGTGTGCATCAGAAGAAGCCTGCAGCTTGCTCCAGTGGGTCTGGAAGGCAAAACTGAATCTCAAGGTCAAGGAACCTTCACCCTGGAGCTGGCCCTCTGAACTCAGACTTCCAGCCTAGTCTTCCCTAGAGTGAGGACTCTGAATTTGGACTACTAGCCTAGTCTTCCCCTAGAGCTGGCATTCTGATTTTGGACTTCTGGCCTCCTAAACTGTAAGAGAATGAATTTCTGTTTGTTAAAGCCATCCAGTGTGGTTTTTCTGTTATAGCAGCACTAGAGAACTAAGACAAACTATAAGAAAAGATCTAACATATGTGTCATTAGGAGCCCAGAAGGAGAAGAAAAAGAAGCCAGGGCTGAAAAAGTAGTCAAAGAAATAGTGCTGGAAAATTTCACCAATGTGGCAAAAGACATGAACCTACAGATTTAAGAAACTGAGCAAATCCCAAATAGAATAAGTTTAAGGAAATTTACATCAAGACAAGTCATAGTTAAACTACTGAAAACTAAATCTTGAAAGCAGTGAAAGAGAAACAACACTTTACCTACAGGGGAAAAACAACTTGATTGGCAGCAGATTTATCATCAGGAATAATGGAGACCAGATGGAAGTGGCACATAATTTTTCAAGTGCTGGAAGAATAGAGCCTTCTTCCAGAATCCTATATCCAGTGAAAATATCTTCTAGAAATTAAGAGAAAATAAAGATATTCTCAGATAAAAGGAGATTTGTTGACAGCAGATATACCCCAAAAGAATGGTTAAAAGAAGTTCTCTAAGATTAGGACTCTCATACACTGCTGGTGGGACTGTCAAATGATAGAACCACTGTGGAAAGTAGTATAGTGATTCTTTAAAAAGTTGGAATTAGAGCTAACCATTTGACCCAGCCATTCCATTACTAGGTATATATCCTAAAGAAGTGGAAGCTAGGATAAGAACAGATATATGCACACCCATGTTCATCAAAGCACTATTTATAATAGCCAAAAGATGGAAACAACCTAGGTGCCCATCAACAGAAGAATGGATAACCAAATTATGGTACGTACACACAATGGAATACTATGCAACCTTAAAGAATAATGCAGAATTGTCAAAACACCTCATAATGTGGATGAACTTGGAGGACATTATGCTGAGTGAAATAAGTCAATTACAGAATTGTATTAGTATTAATATTGTATATTGTATTAGCCTGTTACTGTAAAAAGTCAAGGAAAGGTTTATATATGGAAAGAAATTCTCTTTGTTGGTTACTAGGAGTGGGAGGGGAGAGGAGGGAACACTGTTAGATAGGTAGAGACAAGTATTGATTTGGGTGAAGAGAAGGGCAATGTACCAAATGTGAGTGATCAACATGATGGCATTGAGGAAGAAGACACAGAGAAGTGCATGGGAGGTACAGACAACACTGCATTGTCAGTGAAGGCAAACATGGGTATACGGGTGGATAGATGGGTGGACAGACTGAACTATTAGGTAGGCCATGAAGTGGGGAGTATACCCAGGACCATTTATAGGGTTGGCAGACAATGATCCTATGAGTTCATGTGAATGATCAGAATTCCCAGGTGTATAGTAGAGCTGACATGGGACAAGGTTGTAGTCACTTCTTGGTCACAGCCACCTACCCAGAGGGACTGAGTACTTGAACCAGTGGATTCGGGACCATAGTCACAGGGGACATCAAGCTCAATTTGTATACCATACTACACAAAACATTGTTCCACCTCCTACTTTGGTGAGTAGTGACTGGGATCTTAAAAGCTTGCATGCTGCCATCTAGATGCAACAATGGGTCTCCCCTCACCCAGAGCAAAGAAGAATGAAGAAAACCAAAGATTCATGGAAACAATTAGTCCTGGTGACTGGTATACCATGCGATCCTCAGCCTATATGACTATGAGACCAGAAGAACTAGATGGTGCCCAGCTACCAATGTCAACCACTTGGAGGGGGATCTATGTAGGAGATCCTGGATAGAGAGGGAGAACAATGTGGAACAAAATTCAAAATCATTTGGGAAAAAAAGGGGGGCGGGAACCAGGTTTGCTGGTCTGATAGAGCTTGGTAGAACCACTGAGAATATGGCCCCTAGCTGCCCTTTCAGGTCTAGAATTGAACCCACACCTGTGGCTTCCAGCCAAACAAAAAAACAAGGCATATAAGTTTTATGAACATTTACCTGAGGTAGATACACTCCTTGGAGAGAACAATCATGAGAAAAAGAAGGGCTGTTTATGCACAGGGAGACAGCTCAGGGGGCAAGAGTGCATGGGGGATGGACACAAGGAAGAGGTAACTGTTGGGAAGAAGTGGGAGGGGAGCTGTTGCATTGGGGTAAATTGTAGTCAATGTCATGAGACAAATTGTATGTGAACTGCTGTATAGAAAGTAAATTTGCTCTGTAAATTTTCACCCAAATCACAATTAAAAAAAAAAAAAAGAGAGAGAAAGAAAAAAAAAAGACATACACAGACATTTCCCAAAGGAGGTATACAGATGGCAATAAACACATGAAAGTATGTTATTTGGGAAATACAAATTAAAACCACAATGAGAGATCAGTACTCACCTATTGGAATGGCTAAAATAAAAAATTTGAAAAATGACAACAACAAATGCTGATGGTGCGGAGAAACCAGATCACTTCTACATATATGAGTATATATGTATCTAAACATGTAACTGCCCAATGATTCAGCAATTGCCTTCCTGAGCATTTACCCAGATAAATGAACTGTAAACAACCTAAATGTCTTTCAACAAGTGAATAGTTGGACAAACTGGTTCAGTCATATCATGGAATACTACTTGGAATAGAAAGAAAAATAAAATTGGTATATGCAACAACCTGGATGAATTTCCAGAGAATTATACTGGTTGAAACAAACCAAACAATATAAAAACCCAAACTCACTGCCATTGAGTTTATCGACTTATAGCAACCCCTCTGCGGTATTGCTACGGAAGTAGATTGCCCAATCTTTCTTGCCAGGAGTGGCTGGTAGGTTTGAACCACCAGCCTTCTGGTTAGCAGTCAAGTGCTTTAGGCATTGTGTCCCCCCAAATTACATGCTGTATGATTCCATTTATATAATAGTGTGGAAATGACAAAATTGTAGAAATAGAGAACGGATTAGTGGTTGCCTGGGGTTAAGGAGTGGGTGAGGGCAGAAGGGAAGTACATGTGGCTGTAGAAGGGCAACATGAGGGATTCTTGTGGTGATGGAAACGTTCTGTATCTTGACTGTATCAGTGCCAATATCCTGGTTGTGATGTACTATAGCCTTGCAAGATGTTACTATTGGGGGAAACTTGGTAAAGTGTACGTGAGATGTCGCTATTGTTTCTTATAATTGCATATGAATTTATAATCATCTCAAAATAAGAAGTTTAAAACAAAACAAAGAACAGGGTTGAAAGCAACATAATCTTTTATTACTACAATGGCAATATTAAATTTGGGAGCTCTAGAGAAGTGTCAGAACAGGCCCACTGCTTGGTGTTGTGGCTCCAGGAGCTCCACTGGCACTGCTCACAATCAGTGCCTTCTTTCAGAGAATTTGCCTTGCTTTGCCAGAATCAAAAAGAGACATCTCATTGCCAAGCATTTTCTTTTCATGAATTTCCAATTGCCTTTCCACTGGACGGCTGGGGAGGTCACACCTGCTGAAGCTGAAGGGCCCTATTACCCAGGGAGATGAGACAAAGTTTGAGGAGGATCCTTGTGCCTTGGTGGGCCAAAGTGGCTGGTTTCCACAGGACTGAAGCAGGCTGAGTGTTCCTTGCTTCCAGCTGTGAGTAACACCCCAAGAGGAATTGAGTAGGGTGAGGTATGGCCATAGCCTGACAGCAGAGATCCAATAGGTGTGTAAATTAAGGAGATTGTAGGGAAAGATCTTGAGGTTCATGGATGTCAGGGGATCAGGGTGCAAGAAATAATGAGGGACCACCTCAGAAACCCAAAGGGGGTCACTAAGTGTCAGAATTGATTTGATGGCAGTGAGTTTATTTATTTTGTTTTTTTGGTATTCATGAGACAGTGTCTAGGGTCTACAACTAAATCCCACAGTCTCTGATGGGTATGAGATGAGAATAGGTTGTATGTATCTAAAGGGATAGGGATTGGGGTGGTGGTGGTGGTAAGCCCTTGTTTCAGGAGTTTTGGAAGTACTCATGGGTTAGTGGCTGCTCAGGACCCCATCAATAGCAACCTCAGCCTTGGATTTTTGGAGCAAGTCACTGGATGGGAAGGAGATAGTATAGATGGAGCTGAGCAAGCAGCAGAAGCAGATGGGTGCTGGTTAGGATGCCAGAGGTGAAGTCATGGCCTGCACAGGTGCCTCTTTACTTCCAGGGGACACTCAGTCACAGTTCTGGCACATGTATGCCTCCCTCCTGGCTGTTCTCAAGACATCTCTCCGCCATCAGAACCATGGGCATGTCCTTAGTGTAAGGCCCTGTCTTATTGGCTATAGTTTCGGAGCTAGGCATGGACAACCCCCAAGCTGGGCTAACACATCCTCTCCCCCAGGAATCTGACATCTGGAATAGAAGTATATTGGTTGAGGGAGTGAGGTGGTGGAGGCTCCTGAATGGCTCTGCCTTTCACTCTCGCTGCCCAGTGTGGGTCCACAGATCAGCAGCATCACTGGCTGCTTTTATGAATGCAAGTCTCAGGCTCCGCCTCACATCAGCACATCACATATACGCTTTTAACAAGATAGGAAGGTGACGTGTGTGCTCTTTTAAATAGGAGAAGCCCTCACACAGGTGCTCCCCAGACATTTGTTGTCGGGAGCTTGAGCTGCCTTGTTCTTTCATCCCCAATAGAGTAGTGCCACTCTTTCTTGGATCCTAGTAGCTTTCCAATGGATTGCTTCTTCCTACGTTTGGACACCTCAGTCTCTATATTGTTTATAGTCTAGAAAACACTAATTAATGCATATAGACAAGTTATGGGGGGACAGGGTAATTCAAAGGCAAGCTTCCCTTGCCCAAAATATTAGCCAGTGTGCCACACCAATGAATTCCACCAACAGAAGATCAGTCTTTTGGGTTAATAAATACTTGGGGCTTCAGTAACTGAAAATCCTCCTGAAATGAAAAAGTCATTCATTTTTTAGTATGAAATATTTTCTCAGCTCCTCTCCAAAGGAACCATTTGCTGGGATGGGCATGAGAAGGGTCAGAGAAATGTCCATTTTACACTTTGGCAAAAGCTTGGGCCTTCTTCTCCATATGAGGCCTGTATTGAGATTTTGTGGGGCCCCTTTTAATAAAGTGCCAAGAGCATCTCAACCCCTTCTCCTCTGAGACTCCTCCTGCCCATAGTCACGTGCCCCTTCTCTGCGCCTCCAGACTAGTGGCCCTTGACCCTTTATGTGGGATGGTCCTTGGCTCCTTACAGAAAAATGCTTTCAAATGCATAAAATAAAAAACAAAGGATTTTAAAGAAGTTGATTATATTGAAATACAGTTATCAAGCTATTTTAAAAAGTGAGTGATACAGTAATACATACACTTCTTTATTAACAAATTAATAAATTCTAGCAGCAGAGTTAATCATCACTGATTGCAAAATAGTGATGAGTAAAGATTGAGGTAGCTGTCACAACTGTAATGTGATATGAAAACATTTATAATTTCTATAAATTATGAAGTCACAAGTTCTGCTAATACTATCATGGTTTGTTGCTTAATTGATAATGGAAGAAAATGCTAAATTTTGGTTTGAAATTCATGACAATAAGAATATAATTTTTTTCTCACCCAGAGTCATGAACTTGTTGCCATTTAGTTGATTCCAACTCATAGTAACTGTGTATGACAGAGAAATGCCCCATAGGGTTTCCGAGGCTGTAAATCTTTATGGAAACAGACAGCCACATCTTTCTCCACAGAGCAGCTGGTAGGTTCAAACTGCTGATCTTTTGGGTAGCAGCCCATTGCCTAATCACTGATCAATGGATCACAATTTAAGAACCCTTGCTCCAGAGAGTTACGGTCAGTAACACACAATGAATTAGTTGTAACCCCCAATGTAGTACTTATAAAAGCTTATAAAAGTTCATAGATGTGTATGAAAGTAAAATTTAAGTCCTCATCACTCCTCCTGGCTGCTCTCAAACTTCTTTGGGGGTCAACCCTTCTTCCATATAGCATTGATTTGCCCTGGGCCATGTGTGGTCAACCAGAAACCTATCTTCTGTTTCTGTCCAGGAACTAGTACCACCCCTACTCCAACATATAGCATAAGTTAGGCTCAGAGGGAATATTCAATCCACATTCTTTGACTCTGTGTCTATGATGACCCCTTCAAGAACAGCATTTTAGTATTCTGAGATTTTTAATATTGATCATTATTGTGTTGACTGCCTCAGGTCACATAATAAAACATTTGTCTTTTGCAGTATAACCACTAGATGGCACCAATGTCCCACAGAATATGCCTCTTTCCCAAACCTTGGTATCCCATCCAGGGGCTTTTTTTCTTTTTTTAAACTGTCAGTTCTATCTCACTCCTGGAAAATCCAAGCTCATTACCCACAGCCCCTACTTCCCAGGGGATTTCTTAGGGCTGTCATTGCATTGTGTTGTTCCTCCAATAGCGAGACCTATGCATAACAGTGGAAGAAAGTGGGTGCATAGGTAGATTGTTCAAGGTTACCTACAAAATGATCCGACTTGTCTACCTGGGTAATTCAATTCCTCCAACATTTATTGAGTGCCTACTACTTGCAGATCCCACGCTACACTTTGGCTACATGGATGCAATGTTTCTGCCACAGATGTGTGGCCATCTACTGAGAATGAAAGGAAAGAGAGTAGGCTGTGGTCTTTTGGGACATGGAAAAAGGTTCAGAGCCACAGCTGCTGGTCTGGTAGGGATCATTGAAAGAATTGTTGGCTGCAGGGGCTGCTCAGCACAGATAAGATGGGGAGAATTTTTCAAGGTTCAATCTACATGGCTGATTCTCTCCCTTATGCCATGGTTGGCAAGAAGGAAGAAGGAATTGATTAGGGGGTGGGAAAATTAAGGGTGACCAAGAAGTCCAGGCTGGGTGATAGCAAGTGAAGCTGGAGGTTGGCTGGAAGATGGAGGGCAGAGAGGGCCTGGGGGTCTGGGGAGGCCACAAAGGGAGCAAAAGTTCAGGTGAGGGGGAGGACGGGAGAGTGGACCATCATAGACTCAAAAATCTTGATGGTAGAGCAAGTGCAGGTGGTGGAGAGTGACCCCAGCTGAAAGAGGGGGACTTCACTTCAGTCACCAGAACTTCTAGTACCACCAGTGTGGTGTTATCAGAGCCCACAGCCCTGGAGCCTGGTGCTCTCTCCTTCCTAGAATCTATGCTACAAAGTGATCAGAGGGCTGGGCCCCCCTGGCAAGTGGCCAGCAGAGCTTAACCAGACTTGTTAGTTGTCCCTGGGTCAACCCCAGAACTCAAGGCAACCCTGTGTATAAGAGGATTGGACTGTTGTGATCCCTGGGGTTTTCAGAAGCAGATCACCAGGCTTTTCTTCCTAGTTCATCTTAGCCTGGAAACTCCACTGAAATCTCATCAGCATCATGTTGTTGTTGTTGTTATTTGCCGTCAAGTCGGCCCCCGACTCATAGCGACCCCTCCTTGGGTTTCCGAGGCAGTATCACTTAGGAAGTAGGATTGCCCATCCTTCCTTCCGAGGAGTGGCTGGTGGGTTTGAACCACCAGCCTTCTGGTTAGCAGTCAAGTGCCTTAGGCACTATGCTACCAGAGCTCCTTGTCAGCATCATAGCAACATGAAAGTCTCCACTGACAGACAGGATGTGCCTGCACATGAAGAGCATTGGCCAGAGCTTGAACTCAGTTCCCTGCATGGAGGATGAGAATTCTACCATTGAGCCAGGTATGTCTAAATGGCACACAAGGTCTCTGAAGCTACATTTCCTAACATACTGGAAGGAGGGCCTCTGATCTGAAGATATAGACAGTCTTTAAATGGTCAGCTTCTCATTTAACATCTGTGGCAAGGCAGGAAAGGTAGAATGTCATCAACTGTGGCCTTCCCTTGGGCTTAGCGCCTTCACAAGGCTGTACTTTGGTCTTCCTTGTGAGTGCCCTCTACAGATTGGCACTGGAATTGCAGTGAAAAACAAGGCTCGTATGAGCAATAATGTCCTTACTGTGTTCAGTGTAACAGACCCAGTGATTGCAATGAAACTAAACTATGTATGTAGGTGAAGCCTTGAAAGTAACATGCAAACACCGAAGTTAGTGTTTGCAATGCAGTGGAAGAATTCTGCTCTATACAAAATATTTTGTTATATTGCTGCTATCTCGTTTTCAAAGTAAAAGAATAAGAATAAGAATTTTAAAAACCATTATTAATGGTGCTAGTGAGAAGTGGACCTTGAGTTATCCCCCAAATTTATTACACTTGTTATTCTTAGGTGGACGACTTTGTTGGTGAGAGACCTTATTGTATTTGGGTCACTGAAATTGGCAGGAACATGGAATATTTCTGTGGGGTTGACTGCTTTGTTTGGTTCCAGGTGGAACAAAGCCTTTTAGTCTCAAATCCAAGAAGCAGGCTGGCGGACATCAAGTGCCTCCAAGCATTCCAGAGCAGCAAAGCAGGAGTTCAGTCACCCGGGCTTTTTAATTAGATGCTGATCTTCCCTCCCTTCCTTTCTCCCCACCCTTCAATGAGATTCTTCACGTGGGCAAAAAGATGGATTGACTTTCCTCTTCAAACCCTGCTGTATCATACAGCCACAAGGAAAATAACCACAACACACACAATAAAAGCAATAACAAAACTATTTTTAAAAATTTAATAAGAATTTAAATAGCATTATTAACCTTTCCCTAAATGAGGGCAAAGAGAACTCTGGTGGCATAGTGCCTAAGGCATTTGATGGCTAACCAGAAGGCTGGTGGTTCAAACCCATCATCCACTTCTCAGAAGGAAGGTTGGGCAATCTACTTCTGTAGTGATAGCACATTGGAAACCCAAGGAGGGATCGTTATGAGTTAAAATCAACTCAAGGGCAGTGAGTTTGGCTTTTTTTCTTTTGGTTGTAAATGAGCGGAAGTGACGACAAGGAAGTGGGGAGGTGGGGTGGTACAGTGTGCCCAGTCAGCCTGCGGTGAGATCTTTGCTTTGGTGCTCTCTTTTCCAGTATAAATGCCTTCAGAAAAATTCAGAGCTGGTTGGAGCTGAGCATAGGAGATCTGGGATGGATGGGACACAACCTGAATTTGGAAAGCAGGGTAGATCGGAGTAGCCGACACCTAGAAGAGAGGAGAGACAAGGTAGTTCTGCCCATCAGTGCTTTCTCCCCTGGTGTACATGCCAACACCAATCCTAAGTTTGAATCCAGCAAGACTTCTAGAAGTTTCCAAAGATGAGAAACTTCACCTGCCACAATTCCTCTTCAAGAAGTCTGAGAAAATGAGACAGCTTTGTTTTGAATGGTATCCCTCCCTGTGCAACACACGCACCAAAGAGGAATTATTCGCAGATCTCAAGGAACAGAGTAAGATTCACTACACAATTCAATTTGGTGAACATTTTTGAATGTATAAAATCAGGAGTTTCAGACCAGGGGTTCAAGTCCCAGGCAGGGTTCTTACTAGCTATGTAGCCTCTTGGATCCTAAGTCAACTTCTCTGTAAACCAAGCATAATCTGGTGTCTACTTTTAGGGCAGTTGTGAAAACTAAACATAAGGTGTTTGGTGCACAGTGTGGGGTAGGACTGATGAGTAAATTAAAGATCTGTATCTTTACCATACATGAGCCATGTGTTCAGTTAACCATTTCTGATTGATCTCAGAGGATGTTTTTAAGTAAAGGTGAGTGAGACCCAACCTCACCCCTTAAAGAATAGAATATTAACGAGTTATTGTGACATTGGGAGATATATGTATATATGTATCCTCACATATATTTCATCTATGCTGACCAGACCTGTGGTCCATAGGGTTTTCTTTTTTTCTTGTGGGCTTTTAGTCCTTCAAACTAATTGCTTCCTTGAGTCTTTAGTTTTCTTTTTTGCCTTTCCCTTCACTCAAGTTAATGTATCTGCCCTCTAGTTAGAGGTCTACCCTCCTTTCCCTCTCACTCCTGGTAACCACCAAAGAATATTTTTTTTGTGTGTGTGAAACTATTTGACTCTTTACAATAGCGGTCTCATACAATATTTGTTCTTTTGTTATTGACTAATTTTTTGGAGGAGTTAATTTCATTCAACATAATGTCCTCTAAGTTCATTCATATCATGAGATGTTTTACAGGTTCATCATTGTTCTTTGATGCTGTGTAGTATTCCATTGTGTGTATGTACCATAGTTTGTTGATCCATTCCTCCGTTAATGGGCATTTAGGTTGTTCTAAACTTTTTTGCTAGGAGCTCTGGGAGTGTAGTGCCTAAGCCACTTGACTGCTAACCAGAAGGCTGGCGGTTCAAACCCACAGCCACTCCTCGGAAGGAAGGTTGGGCAATCTACTTCCATAGTGATACCACCTTGGAAACCCGAGGAGAGGTCACTATGAGTCCAGTCTGACTCGACGGCACACAACAACAACAACAAACAACAATCTTTTTTGCTATTGTGAATAATGCTGCAATGAACATGGGTGGGCATGTATCTGTTTGTGTCATGGCTCTTATTTCTCTAAGATATATACCTAGTAGTGGGATTTCTGGATCACATGGCATTTCTATTTCCAGCTTTTTAAGGAAGCACCATCCTGTTTTGCACAGTGGTTGCACCATTTTATAGTCCAACCAACAGTGTATGAGGGTTCCAGTCTCTCCACACCCTTGCATAGGGTTTTCGTTGGCTGGTTTTCAGAAGCAGATCACTACACCTTTCTTTTAGTCAGTCTTAGTCTGGAAGCTCTGCTGAAACCTATTTCACATCATGGCAACATGAAAGCCTCCACTGACAGATGAGTGGTTGCTGTGGATGAAGTGTATTGGCTGGGAATTGAACCCGTGACTCCTGCATGGAAGGCAAGAATTCTACCACTGAACCAAACATGCTCCCTGTGCCTTAGATTCCATAAAAAAAGTGATCATAAAACAGAGTCATGAGCTCAAAACCATGATCCCACTCCTTACACAGAACCAGAATTCCAGTGTGGGTGACGCAGGATGCTGCCTGCTATTCTGGGATCTGTCTGCTCTTCTGGGATCTGTCTGCTCCGTAACTGCTTTTGTGGGACGTAGCACAGTGCCTAAGGCACTTGACTGCTAACCAGAAGGCTGGAGGTTCAAACCCACCAGCCACTCCTTGGAAAGAAGATTGGGCAATCTACTTCCATAGTGATACTGCCTTAGAAACCCAAGGACAGGTCGTTGTGAGTTGGATCCAACTCGATGGAAAACAACAACAACAACAATAAGGAGTGGAAAGGGCCCTTGAAGTCCTCAAAGAACAGATGGGCAAGGCGACCAGTCAGGATGTAACTGGGGTGTGGTAGTTAAGGTTATGTGTCAACTTGGCGGGGCCTGGTTTTGAGTGGTTGGGCAGATGGATATAGTTATTCCCCATGATGAGAGTGGTAATCACCTCCATGGTAGAATCTACTGAGAGCAGCTGAGTAGCTGCCTTAGGGATGTGGTCTGCTTCCAGGATATAGGAAGACACTTTGAGAAAGGTCTGGGCTTTTTTTTGGCACATTTGGATTCTGCATTTGGCTGAGTCTTCATCTCAGTGGCCTGCCTTATTGTCTGCTAATCTTGAGACTATTTCTGGACTTGAACTAGTGGTCTGCCATGTTGCTTGATAATCTTGGGATTGTGCCATTTTACTCATTGACCTTGGGTTGGTCAGCCTCAGCAGCCAGCACCTGCCTGAGTTAAGAGAAGCCTCTAGTTTCAGTGGGCCAGGAGCAAGAGGCAGAGTTGAAGCCCAATGTTGAGGGGCCTTCACCCCTCACCTGCTCCGCTTGTCATGGTCTTCCAGGATGTTCAAACAGGTGAAAAACTTGTTTTACAGTGATAGGAGCCTAGAACTTGACTCCATGTTACACAAATACAAAGTATTTTTTTTTTCTTTATAGTTTAAAAAAACACTGAACATACTTGGTTTTATTCCATTGTCCAGCAGAACCTCAGCTTTTTCATTTTCTTGTACATCTTTCCTTCCCTGGTTCTGATGTTACTTCTCATAAAACCAAAATTTTCATTAGAAGTAGGTATATAAACATCTTACCACCTTACTATGTGTTTTAGTGCATTGTAGTCATTTCTGTTGAGGTAGGTGGGCCTGGGACTTGGAGGCTGCTTTTCACTTGGGTATGGCTCTATATTAAGGCTGGGGCCTGAGGTAAGCAGGTGCAGAGGGGTTAGGAACAACTAAGGGAGACAAACTTGTCTGTCAGTTTGTCATCTTGTGGTGTCTTATGTGTTGCCGTGATGCTGGAGGCTATGCCACCATGTTGCAAAATGCCAGCAGGATTACCCATGGTGGAGAGGTTTCAGGGGAGCTTTTGGGCTTAGACAGACTCAGAAGAAGGAAGAAGCCATCTACTTCTCAAATAATTGGCCAATGAAAGCCTTGTGAATAGCAGTGAAACACTGTCTGATACATTACTGGAAAACTTTATGAAAAGCCCTGAAACATTGTCCAACATAGTGCCGGAAGATAAGCCCAGCAGGTTGGAAGGCACTCAAAATCTGACTGGGGAGAAGCTGATTCCTCAGAGTAGAGACAATCTTAACAATAGGCATAGAGTAAAGCTTTCAGGACCTCCATTGGCTGATGTGGCATGACTCAAAATGAGCAGAAACAGATGCAAGCATCCATTAATTATTGGAGCATGGAATGTATGAAGTATGAATCTAGGAAAATCAGAAGTTGCCAAAAATGAAATGGAATGCATAAAGATCAATATCCTAGGCATTAGTGAGCTGAAATGGACTGTTTTTTTTGCCATTTTGAATCAGACAACCATATCTAATATGCTGGGAATGACAAATTGAAGAGGAATGGTGTGGCATTCATTGTCACAAAGACTGTTTGAAGATCTGTCCTGAAGTGCAATGCTGTCAGTGATAGGATAATATCCATGCACCTACAAGGGAGACCAGTTAATACTACCATTATCCAAATTTACGCACCAACCACCAAAGCCAAAGATGAGGATATTGAAGATTTCTACCAACTTCTGCAATCTGAAATTTACTGAACATGCAATCAAGATGTGTTGATTATCACTGGTGACTGGAATGCAAAAGTTGGAAACAAAGAAGAATCACTGGTAGTGGGAAAATATGGCCTTGGTGATAGAAATAACGCTGGAGATCACATGATAGAATTTTGCAAGACCAGTGACTTATTCATTGCAAATACCTTTTTTCAGCAACATAAGTGATGACTATACATGTGGACTTCACCAGATGGAATACACAGGAACCAGATTGACTACATCTGTGGCAAGAGGCGATGGAGAAGTTCAATATCTTTGGCCAAAACAAGACCAGGAGCTGACTGTGGAACAGACCATCAACTTCTCATATGCAAGTTCAAGTTGAAGTTGAAGATAATTAAAACAAGTCCATGAGAACCAAAATATGACCTTGATAATATCCATCCTGAATTTAGAGACCATTTAAAGAATAGATTTGATGCATTGAACACTAATGACTGAAATCAGAGGATTTGTGGGATGACATCAAGAACATCATCCATGAAGAAAGCAAAAAGTCATTAAAAAGACAAGAAAGGAAGAAAAAAAAAAACAGATGACAGAAGAGACTCTGAAACTTGCCCTTGAATGGAGAGTTGTTGTTGTTGTTAGGTGCCATTGAGTCGTTTCCGACTCATAGCGACCCCATGCACAGCAGAATGAAACACCGCCAATCCCGTGCCAGCTCCATGATTCTTGCTATACTTGAGCTCATTGTCACAGCCACCATGTCAATTCATCTCATCAAAGGCCTTCCCCTCCTTTGTCAACCTTCCACCTTACAAAGCATGATACCCTTCTCCAGGGAATGGTCTCCTCTGACAACATGACCAAAGTAGGTGAGATGAAGTCTGGCCATTCTTGCTTCCATGGAGCATTTTGGCTGCACTTCCTCCAGGACAGATTTGTTAGTTCTTTTGGCAGTCCATGGTACTTTCAGCATTCTTCACCAGCACCACAACTCAAAAGCATCA